>NW_027315970.1:0-89304 GCF_026437365.1 Eucyclogobius newberryi
GTAACGAGGGCAAACGACAGGTAACAAGTGCAAACGACAGGTAACAAGTGCAAACGACAGGTAACAAGTGCAAACGACAGGTAACAAGTGCAAACGACAGGTAACAAGGACAAACGACAGGTAACAAGTGCAAACGACAGGTAACAAGGGCAAACGACAGGTAGCAAGTGCAAACGACAGGTAACAAGGGCAAACGACAGGTAACAAGTGCAAACGACAGGTAACAAGTGCAAACGACAGGTAACGAGTGCAAACGACAGGTAACAAGGACAAACGACAGGTAACAAGGGCAAACGACAGGTAACAAGGACAAACGACAGGTAACAAGGGCAAACGACAGGTAACAAGGGCAAACGACAGGTAACGAGGGCAAACGACAGGTAACAAGTGCAAACGACAGGTAACGAGGGCAAACGACAGGTAACAAGTGCAAACGACAGGTAACAAGTGCAAACGACAGGTAACAAGTGCAAACGACAGGTAACAAGTGCAAACGACAGGTAACAAGTGCAAACGACAGGTAACAAGTGCAAACGACAGGTAACAAGTGCAAACGACAGGTAACAAGGGCAAACGACAGGTAACAAGGGCAAACGACAGGTAACAAGGGCAAACGACAGGTAACAAGGGCAAACGACAGGTAACAAGTGCAAACGACAGGTAACAAGTGCAAACGACAGGTAACAAGGACAAACGACAGGTAACAAGGGCAAACGACAGGTAACAAGGGCAAACGACAGGTAACAAGGGCAAACGACAGGTAACAAGTGCAAACGACAGGTAACAAGGGCAAACGACAGGTAACAAGGTCAAACGACAGGTAACAAGGGCAAACGACAGGTAACAAGGTGCAAACGACAGGTAACAAGTGCAAACGACAGGTAACAAGGGCAAACGACAGGTAACAAGGACAAACGACAGGTAACAAGGACAAACGACAGGTAACAAGGACAAACAACAGGTAACAAGTGCAAACGACAGGTAACAAGTGCAAACGACAGGTAACAAGGTGCAAACGACAGGTAACAAGTGCAAACGACAGGTAACAAGTGCAAACGACAGGTAACAAGTGCAAACGACAGGTAACAAGGGCAAACGACAGGTAACAAGGGCAAACGACAGGTAACAAGTGCAAACGACAGGTAACAAGGGCAAACGACAGGTAACAAGGGCAAACGACAGGTAACAAGGTGCAAACGACAGGTAACAAGTGCAAACGACAGGTAACAAGGTCAAACGACAGGTAACAAGGTGCAAACGACAGGTAACAAGGGCAAACGACAGGTAACAAGGGCAAACGACAGGTAACAAGGACAAACGACAGGTAACAAGTGCAAACGACAGGTAACAAGTGCAAACGGCAGGTAACAAGTGCAAACGACAGGTAACAAGTGCAAACGACAGGTAACAAGTGCAAACGACAGGTAACAAGGTGCAAACGACAGGTAACAAGGGCAAACGACAGGTAACAAGTGCAAACGACAGGTAACAAGTGCAAACGACAGGTAACAAGGTGCAAACGACAGGTAACAAGGGCAAACGACAGGTAACAAGTGCAAACGACAGGTAACAAGGACAAACGACAGGTAACAAGGTGCAAACGACAGGTAACAAGTGCAAACGACAGGTAACAAGGGCAAACGACAGGTAACAAGGACAAACGACAGGTAACAAGTGCAAACGACAGGTAACGAGGGCAAACGACAGGTAACAAGTGCAAACGACAGGTAACGAGGGCAAACGACAGGTAACAAGTGCAAACGACAGGTAACAAGTGCAAACGACAGGTAACAAGTGCAAACGACAGGTAACAAGTGCAAACGACAGGTAACAAGGTCAAACGACAGGTAACAAGTGCAAACGACAGGTAACAAGGGCAAACGACATGTAGCAAGTGCAAACGACAGGTAACAAGGGCAAACGACAGGTAACAAGTGCAAACGACAGGTAACAAGTGCAAACGACAGGTAACGAGTGCAAACGACAGGTAACAAGGACAAACGACAGGTAACAAGGGCAAACGACAGGTAACGAGGGCAAACGACAGGTAACAAGGGCAAACGACAGGTAACGAGGGCAAACGACAGGTAACAAGTGCAAACGACAGGTAACGAGGGCAAACGACAGGTAACAAGTGCAAACGACAGGTAACAAGTGCAAACGACAGGTAACAAGTGCAAACGACAGGTAACAAGTGCAAACGACAGGTAACAAGGACAAACGACAGGTAACAAGTGCAAACGACAGGTAACAAGGGCAAACGACAGGTAGCAAGTGCAAACGACAGGTAACAAGGGCAAACGACAGGTAACAAGTGCAAACGACAGGTAACAAGTGCAAACGACAGGTAACGAGTGCAAACGACAGGTAACAAGGACAAACGACAGGTAACAAGGGCAAACGACAGGTAACAAGGACAAACGACAGGTAACAAGGGCAAACGACAGGTAACAAGGGCAAACGACAGGTAACGAGGGCAAACGACAGGTAACAAGTGCAAACGACAGGTAACGAGGGCAAACGACAGGTAACAAGTGCAAACGACAGGTAACAAGTGCAAACGACAGGTAACAAGTGCAAACGACAGGTAACAAGTGCAAACGACAGGTAACAAGTGCAAACGACAGGTAACAAGTGCAAACGACAGGTAACAAGGGCAAACGACAGGTAACAAGGGCAAACGACAGGTAACAAGGGCAAACGACAGGTAACAAGGGCAAACGACAGGTAACAAGTGCAAACGACAGGTAACAAGTGCAAACGACAGGTAACAAGGACAAACGACAGGTAACAAGGGCAAACGACAGGTAACAAGGGCAAACGACAGGTAACAAGGGCAAACGACAGGTAACAAGTGCAAACGACAGGTAACAAGGGCAAACGACAGGTAACAAGGTCAAACGACAGGTAACAAGGGCAAACGACAGGTAACAAGTGCAAACGACAGGTAACAAGGACAAACGACAGGTAACAAGGGCAAACGACAGGTAACAAGGTCAAACGACAGGTAACAAGGACAAACGACAGGTAACAAGTGCAAACGACAGGTAACAAGGGCAAACGACAGGTAACAAGTGCAAACGACAGGTAACAAGGACAAACGACAGGTAACAAGTGCAAACGACAGGTAACAAGGGCAAACGACAGGTAACAAGGTCAAACGACAGGTAACAAGGACAAACGACAGGTAACAAGGGCAAACGACAGGTAACAAGTGCAAACGACAGGTAACAAGTGCAAACGACAGGTAACAAGTGCAAACGACAGGTAACAAGGACAAACGACAGGTAACAAGGGCAAACGACAGGTAACGAGGGCAAACGACAGGTAACGAGGGCAAACGACAGGTAACAAGTGCAAACGACAGGTTACGAGGGCAAACGACAGGTAACGAGTGCAAACGACAGGTAACGAGTGCAAACGACAGGTAACAAGTGCAAACGACAGGTAACAAGGGCAAACGACAGGTAACAAGTGCATACGACAGGTAACAAGTGCAAACGACAGGTAACAAGGGCAAACGACAGGTAACAAGGACAAACGACGGGTAACAAGGGCAAACGACAGGTAACAAGGGCAAACGACAGGTAACGAGGGCAAACGACAGGTAACAAGTGCAAACGACAGGTAACGAGGGCAAACGACAGGTAACAAGTGCAAACGACAGGTAACAAGTGCAAACGACAGGTAACAAGTGCAAACGACAGGTAACAAGTGCAAACGACAGGTAACAAGTGCAAACGACAGGTAACAAGTGCAAACGACAGGTAACAAGTGCAAACGACAGGTAACAAGGGCAAACGACAGGTAACAAGGGCAAACGACAGGTAACAAGGGCAAACGACAGGTAACAAGGGCAAACGACAGGTAACAAGTGCAAACGACAGGTAACAAGTGCAAACGACAGGTAACAAGGACAAACGACAGGTAACAAGGGCAAACGACAGGTAACAAGGGCAAACGACAGGTAACAAGGGCAAACGACAGGTAACAAGTGCAGACGACAGGTAACAAGGGCAAACGACAGGTAACAAGGTCAAACGACAGGTAACAAGGGCAAACGACAGGTAACAAGTGCAAACGACAGGTAACAAGGACAAACGACAGGTAACAAGGGCAAACGACAGGTAACAAGGTCAAACGACAGGTAACAAGGACAAACGACAGGTAACAAGTGCAAACGACAGGTAACAAGGGCAAACGACAGGTAACAAGTGCAAACGACAGGTAACAAGGACAAACGACAGGTAACAAGTGCAAACGACAGGTAACAAGGGCAAACGACAGGTAACAAGGTCAAACGACAGGTAACAAGGACAAACGACAGGTAACAAGGGCAAACGACAGGTAACAAGTGCCAACGACAGGTAACAAGTGCAAACGACAGGTAACAAGTGCAAACGACAGGTAACAAGGACAAACGACAGGTAACAAGGGCAAACGACAGGTAACGAGGGCAAACGACAGGTAACGAGGGCAAACGACAGGTAACAAGTGCAAACGACAGGTAACGAGGGCAAACGACAGGTAACGAGTGCAAACGACAGGTAACGAGTGCAAACGACAGGTAACAAGTGCAAACGACAGGTAACAAGGGCAAACGACAGGTAACAAGTGCATACGACAGGTAACAAGTGCAAACGACAGGTAACAAGGTGCAAACGACAGGTAACAAGTGCAAACGACAGGTAACAAGTGCAAACGACAGGTAACAAGGGCAAACGACAGGTAACAAGTGCAAACGACAGGTAACAAGGGCAAACGACAGGTAACAAGGGCAAACGACAGGTAACAAGGACAAACGACAGGTAACGAGTGCAAACGACAGGTAACAAGGTGCAAACGACAGGTAACAAGGACAAACGACAGGTAACAAGTACAAACGACAGGTAAAAAGGACAAACGACAGGTAACAAGGACAAACGACAGGTAACAAGTAGAAACGACAGGTAACAAGGGCAAACGACAGGTATCAAGTGCAAACGACAGGTAACAAGTGCAAACGACAGGTAACAAGTGCAAACGACAGGTAACAAGTGCAAACGACAGGTAACAAGGGCAAACGACAGGTAACAAGTGCATACGACAGGTAACAAGTGCAAACGACAGGTAACAAGGGCAAACGACAGGTAACAAGGACAAACGACGGGTAACAAGGGCAAACGACAGGTAACAAGGGCAAACGACAGGTAACGAGGGCAAACGACAGGTAACAAGTGCAAACGACAGGTAACGAGGGCAAACGACAGGTAACAAGTGCAAACGACAGGTAACAAGTGCAAACGACAGGTAACAAGTGCAAACGACAGGTAACAAGTGCAAACGACAGGTAACAAGTGCAAACGACAGGTAACAAGTGCAAACGACAGGTAACAAGTGCAAACGACAGGTAACAAGGGCAAACGACAGGTAACAAGGGCAAACGACAGGTAACAAGGGCAAACGACAGGTAACAAGGGCAAACGACAGGTAACAAGTGCAAACGACAGGTAACAAGTGCAAACGACAGGTAACAAGGACAAACGACAGGTAACAAGGGCAAACGACAGGTAACAAGGGCAAACGACAGGTAACAAGGGCAAACGACAGGTAACAAGTGCAGACGACAGGTAACAAGGGCAAACGACAGGTAACAAGGTCAAACGACAGGTAACAAGGGCAAACGACAGGTAACAAGTGCAAACGACAGGTAACAAGGACAAACGACAGGTAACAAGGGCAAACGACAGGTAACAAGGTCAAACGACAGGTAACAAGGACAAACGACAGGTAACAAGTGCAAACGACAGGTAACAAGGGCAAACGACAGGTAACAAGTGCAAACGACAGGTAACAAGGACAAACGACAGGTAACAAGTGCAAACGACAGGTAACAAGGGCAAACGACAGGTAACAAGGTCAAACGACAGGTAACAAGGACAAACGACAGGTAACAAGGGCAAACGACAGGTAACAAGTGCCAACGACAGGTAACAAGTGCAAACGACAGGTAACAAGTGCAAACGACAGGTAACAAGGACAAACGACAGGTAACAAGGGCAAACGACAGGTAACGAGGGCAAACGACAGGTAACGAGGGCAAACGACAGGTAACAAGTGCAAACGACAGGTAACGAGGGCAAACGACAGGTAACGAGTGCAAACGACAGGTAACGAGTGCAAACGACAGGTAACAAGTGCAAACGACAGGTAACAAGGGCAAACGACAGGTAACAAGTGCATACGACAGGTAACAAGTGCAAACGACAGGTAACAAGGTGCAAACGACAGGTAACAAGTGCAAACGACAGGTAACAAGTGCAAACGACAGGTAACAAGGGCAAACGACAGGTAACAAGTGCAAACGACAGGTAACAAGGGCAAACGACAGGTAACAAGGGCAAACGACAGGTAACAAGGACAAACGACAGGTAACGAGTGCAAACGACAGGTAACAAGGTGCAAACGACAGGTAACAAGGACAAACGACAGGTAACAAGTACAAACGACAGGTAAAAAGGACAAACGACAGGTAACAAGGACAAACGACAGGTAACAAGTAGAAACGACAGGTAACAAGGGCAAACGACAGGTATCAAGTGCAAACGACAGGTAACAAGTGCAAACGACAGGTAACAAGTGCAAACGACAGGTAACAAGTGCAAACGACAGGTAACAAGTGCAAACGACAGGTAACAAGTGCAAACGACAGGTAACAAGGGCAAACGACAGGTAACAAGGGCAAACGAAAGGTAACAAGGGCAAACGACAGGTAACAAGGGCAAACGACAGGTAACAAGTGCAAACGACAGGTAACAAGTGCAAACGACAGGTAACAAGGACAAACGACAGGTAACAAGGGCAAACGACAGGTAACAAGGGCAAACGACAGGTACCAAGGGCAAACGACAGGTAACAAGTGCAAACGACAGGTAACAAGGGCAAACGACAGGTAACAAGTGCAAACGACAGGTAACAAGGACAAACGACAGGTAACAAGTGCAAACGACAGGTAACAAGGGCAAACGACAGGTAACAAGGTCAAACGACAGGTAACAAGGACAAACGACAGGTAACAAGGGCAAACGACAGGTAACAAGTGCAAACGACAGGTAACAAGTGCAAACGACAGGTAACAAGTGCAAACGACAGGTAACAAGGACAAACGACAGGTAACAAGGGCAAACGACAGGTAACGAGGGCAAACGACAGGTAACGAGGGCAAACGACAGGTAACAAGTGCAAACGACAGGTTACGAGGGCAAACGACAGGTAACGAGTGCAAACGACAGGTACCAAGGGCAAACGACAGGTAACAAGTGCAAACGACAGGTAACAAGTGCAAACGACAGGTAACAAGGACAAACGACAGGTAACAAGGGCAAACGACAGGTAACGAGTGCAAACGACAGGTAACAAGTGCAAACGACAGGTAACAAGGACAAACGACAGGTAACAAGTGCAAACGACAGGTAACAAGGGCAAACGACAGGTAACAAGGTCAAACGACAGGTAACAAGGACAAACGACAGGTAACAAGGGCAAACGACAGGTAACAAGTGCCAACGACAGGTAACAAGTGCAAACGACAGGTAACAAGTGCAAACGACAGGTAACAAGGACAAACGACAGGTAACAAGGGCAAACGACAGGTAACGAGGGCAAACGACAGGTAACGAGGGCAAACGACAGGTAACAAGTGCAAACGACAGGTAACGAGGGCAAACGACAGGTAACGAGTGCAAACGACAGGTAACGAGTGCAAACGACAGGTAACAAGTGCAAACGACAGGTAACAAGGGCAAACGACAGGTAACAAGTGCATACGACAGGTAACAAGTGCAAACGACAGGTAACAAGGTGCAAACGACAGGTAACAAGTGCAAACGACAGGTAACAAGTGCAAACGACAGGTAACAAGGGCAAACGACAGGTAACAAGTGCAAACGACAGGTAACAAGGGCAAACGACAGGTAACAAGGGCAAACGACAGGTAACAAGGACAAACGACAGGTAACGAGTGCAAACGACAGGTAACAAGGTGCAAACGACAGGTAACAAGGACAAACGACAGGTAACAAGTACAAACGACAGGTAAAAAGGACAAACGACAGGTAACAAGGACAAACGACAGGTAACAAGTAGAAACGACAGGTAACAAGGGCAAACGACAGGTATCAAGTGCAAACGACAGGTAACAAGTGCAAACGACAGGTAACAAGTGCAAACGACAGGTAACAAGTGCAAACGACAGGTAACAAGTGCAAACGACAGGTAACAAGTGCAAACGACAGGTAACAAGGGCAAACGACAGGTAACAAGGGCAAACGAAAGGTAACAAGGGCAAACGACAGGTAACAAGGGCAAACGACAGGTAACAAGTGCAAACGACAGGTAACAAGTGCAAACGACAGGTAACAAGGACAAACGACAGGTAACAAGGGCAAACGACAGGTAACAAGGGCAAACGACAGGTACCAAGGGCAAACGACAGGTAACAAGTGCAAACGACAGGTAACAAGGGCAAACGACAGGTAACAAGTGCAAACGACAGGTAACAAGGACAAACGACAGGTAACAAGTGCAAACGACAGGTAACAAGGGCAAACGACAGGTAACAAGGTCAAACGACAGGTAACAAGGACAAACGACAGGTAACAAGGGCAAACGACAGGTAACAAGTGCAAACGACAGGTAACAAGTGCAAACGACAGGTAACAAGTGCAAACGACAGGTAACAAGGACAAACGACAGGTAACAAGGGCAAACGACAGGTAACGAGGGCAAACGACAGGTAACGAGGGCAAACGACAGGTAACAAGTGCAAACGACAGGTTACGAGGGCAAACGACAGGTAACGAGTGCAAACGACAGGTAACGAGTGCAAACGACAGGTAACAAGTGCAAACGACAGGTAACAAGGGCAAACGACAGGTAACAAGTGCATACGACAGGTAACAAGTGCAAACGACAGGTAACAAGGGCAAACGACAGGTAACAAGGACAAACGACGGGTAACAAGGGCAAACGACAGGTAACAAGGGCAAACGACAGGTAACGAGGGCAAACGACAGGTAACAAGTGCAAACGACAGGTAACGAGGGCAAACGACAGGTAACAAGTGCAAACGACAGGTAACAAGTGCAAACGACAGGTAACAAGTGCAAACGACAGGTAACAAGTGCAAACGACAGGTAACAAGTGCAAACGACAGGTAACAAGTGCAAACGACAGGTAACAAGTGCAAACGACAGGTAACAAGGGCAAACGACAGGTAACAAGGGCAAACGACAGGTAACAAGGGCAAACGACAGGTAACAAGGGCAAACGACAGGTAACAAGTGCAAACGACAGGTAACAAGTGCAAACGACAGGTAACAAGGACAAACGACAGGTAACAAGGGCAAACGACAGGTAACAAGGGCAAACGACAGGTAACAAGGGCAAACGACAGGTAACAAGTGCAGACGACAGGTAACAAGGGCAAACGACAGGTAACAAGGTCAAACGACAGGTAACAAGGGCAAACGACAGGTAACAAGTGCAAACGACAGGTAACAAGGACAAACGACAGGTAACAAGGGCAAACGACAGGTAACAAGGTCAAACGACAGGTAACAAGGACAAACGACAGGTAACAAGTGCAAACGACAGGTAACAAGGGCAAACGACAGGTAACAAGTGCAAACGACAGGTAACAAGGACAAACGACAGGTAACAAGTGCAAACGACAGGTAACAAGGGCAAACGACAGGTAACAAGGTCAAACGACAGGTAACAAGGACAAACGACAGGTAACAAGGGCAAACGACAGGTAACAAGTGCCAACGACAGGTAACAAGTGCAAACGACAGGTAACAAGTGCAAACGACAGGTAACAAGGACAAACGACAGGTAACAAGGGCAAACGACAGGTAACGAGGGCAAACGACAGGTAACGAGGGCAAACGACAGGTAACAAGTGCAAACGACAGGTAACGAGGGCAAACGACAGGTAACGAGTGCAAACGACAGGTAACGAGTGCAAACGACAGGTAACAAGTGCAAACGACAGGTAACAAGGGCAAACGACAGGTAACAAGTGCATACGACAGGTAACAAGTGCAAACGACAGGTAACAAGGTGCAAACGACAGGTAACAAGTGCAAACGACAGGTAACAAGTGCAAACGACAGGTAACAAGGGCAAACGACAGGTAACAAGTGCAAACGACAGGTAACAAGGGCAAACGACAGGTAACAAGGGCAAACGACAGGTAACAAGGACAAACGACAGGTAACGAGTGCAAACGACAGGTAACAAGGTGCAAACGACAGGTAACAAGGACAAACGACAGGTAACAAGTACAAACGACAGGTAAAAAGGACAAACGACAGGTAACAAGGACAAACGACAGGTAACAAGTAGAAACGACAGGTAACAAGGGCAAACGACAGGTATCAAGTGCAAACGACAGGTAACAAGTGCAAACGACAGGTAACAAGTGCAAACGACAGGTAACAAGTGCAAACGACAGGTAACAAGGGCAAACGACAGGTAACAAGTGCATACGACAGGTAACAAGTGCAAACGACAGGTAACAAGGGCAAACGACAGGTAACAAGGACAAACGACGGGTAACAAGGGCAAACGACAGGTAACAAGGGCAAACGACAGGTAACGAGGGCAAACGACAGGTAACAAGTGCAAACGACAGGTAACGAGGGCAAACGACAGGTAACAAGTGCAAACGACAGGTAACAAGTGCAAACGACAGGTAACAAGTGCAAACGACAGGTAACAAGTGCAAACGACAGGTAACAAGTGCAAACGACAGGTAACAAGTGCAAACGACAGGTAACAAGGGCAAACGACAGGTAACAAGGGCAAACGACAGGTAACAAGGGCAAACGACAGGTAACAAGGGCAAACGACAGGTAACAAGTGCAAACGACAGGTAACAAGTGCAAACGACAGGTAACAAGGACAAACGACAGGTAACAAGGGCAAACGACAGGTAACAAGGGCAAACGACAGGTAACAAGGGCAAACGACAGGTAACAAGTGCAGACGACAGGTAACAAGGGCAAACGACAGGTAACAAGGTCAAACGACAGGTAACAAGGGCAAACGACAGGTAACAAGTGCAAACGACAGGTAACAAGGACAAACGACAGGTAACAAGGGCAAACGACAGGTAACAAGGTCAAACGACAGGTAACAAGGACAAACGACAGGTAACAAGTGCAAACGACAGGTAACAAGGGCAAACGACAGGTAACAAGTGCAAACGACAGGTAACAAGGACAAACGACAGGTAACAAGTGCAAACGACAGGTAACAAGGGCAAACGACAGGTAACAAGGTCAAACGACAGGTAACAAGGACAAACGACAGGTAACAAGGGCAAACGACAGGTAACAAGTGCCAACGACAGGTAACAAGTGCAAACGACAGGTAACAAGTGCAAACGACAGGTAACAAGGACAAACGACAGGTAACAAGGGCAAACGACAGGTAACGAGGGCAAACGACAGGTAACGAGGGCAAACGACAGGTAACAAGTGCAAACGACAGGTAACGAGGGCAAACGACAGGTAACGAGTGCAAACGACAGGTAACGAGTGCAAACGACAGGTAACAAGTGCAAACGACAGGTAACAAGGGCAAACGACAGGTAACAAGTGCATACGACAGGTAACAAGTGCAAACGACAGGTAACAAGGTGCAAACGACAGGTAACAAGTGCAAACGACAGGTAACAAGTGCAAACGACAGGTAACAAGGGCAAACGACAGGTAACAAGTGCAAACGACAGGTAACAAGGGCAAACGACAGGTAACAAGGGCAAACGACAGGTAACAAGGACAAACGACAGGTAACGAGTGCAAACGACAGGTAACAAGGTGCAAACGACAGGTAACAAGGACAAACGACAGGTAACAAGTACAAACGACAGGTAAAAAGGACAAACGACAGGTAACAAGGACAAACGACAGGTAACAAGTAGAAACGACAGGTAACAAGGGCAAACGACAGGTATCAAGTGCAAACGACAGGTAACAAGTGCAAACGACAGGTAACAAGTGCAAACGACAGGTAACAAGTGCAAACGACAGGTAACAAGTGCAAACGACAGGTAACAAGTGCAAACGACAGGTAACAAGGGCAAACGACAGGTAACAAGGGCAAACGAAAGGTAACAAGGGCAAACGACAGGTAACAAGGGCAAACGACAGGTAACAAGTGCAAACGACAGGTAACAAGTGCAAACGACAGGTAACAAGGACAAACGACAGGTAACAAGGGCAAACGACAGGTAACAAGGGCAAACGACAGGTACCAAGGGCAAACGACAGGTAACAAGTGCAAACGACAGGTAACAAGGGCAAACGACAGGTAACAAGGTCAAACGACAGGTAACAAGGGCAAACGACAGGTAACAAGTGCAAACGACAGGTAACAAGGACAAACGACAGGTAACAAGGGCAAACGACAGGTAACAAGGTCAAACGACAGGTAACAAGGACAAACGACAGGTAACAAGTGCAAACGACAGGTAACAAGGGCAAACGACAGGTAACAAGTGCAAACGACAGGTAACAAGGACAAACGACAGGTAACAAGTGCAAACGACAGGTAACAAGGGCAAACGACAGGTAACAAGGTCAAACGACAGGTAACAAGGACAAACGACAGGTAACAAGGGCAAACGACAGGTAACAAGTGCCAACGACAGGTAACAAGTGCAAACGACAGGTAACAAGTGCAAACGACAGGTAACAAGGACAAACGACAGGTAACAAGGGCAAACGACAGGTAACGAGGGCAAACGACAGGTAACGAGGGCAAACGACAGGTAACAAGTGCAAACGACAGGTAACGAGGGCAAACGACAGGTAACGAGTGCAAACGACAGGTAACGAGTGCAAACGACAGGTAACAAGTGCAAACGACAGGTAACAAGGGCAAACGACAGGTAACAAGTGCATACGACAGGTAACAAGTGCAAACGACAGGTAACAAGGTGCAAACGACAGGTAACAAGTGCAAACGACAGGTAACAAGTGCAAACGACAGGTAACAAGGGCAAACGACAGGTAACAAGTGCAAACGACAGGTAACAAGGGCAAACGACAGGTAACAAGGGCAAACGACAGGTAACAAGGACAAACGACAGGTAACGAGTGCAAACGACAGGTAACAAGGTGCAAACGACAGGTAACAAGGACAAACGACAGGTAACAAGTACAAACGACAGGTAAAAAGGACAAACGACAGGTAACAAGGACAAACGACAGGTAACAAGTAGAAACGACAGGTAACAAGGGCAAACGACAGGTAACAAGGGCAAACGACAGGTAACAAGTGCAAACGACAGGTAACAAGTGCAAACGACAGGTAACGAGGGCAAACGACAGGTAACAAGTGCAAACGACAGGTAACAAGTGCAAACGACAGGTAACAAGTGCAAACGACAGGTTACAAGGGCAAACGACAGGTAACAAGGTCAAACGACAGGTAACAAGGACAAACGACAGGTAACAAGTGCAAACGACAGGTAACAAGGTGCAAACGACAGATAACAAGGACAAACGACAGGTAACAAGTGCAAACGACAGGTAACAAGGACAAACGACAGGTAACGAGGGCAAACGACAGGTAACAAGGACAAACGACAGGTAACAAGTGCAAACGACAGGTAACAAGGACAAACGACAGGTAACAAGGACAAACGACAGGTAACAAGGACAAACGACAGGTAACAAGTGCAAACGACAGGTAACAAGGACAAACGACAGGTAACAAGGACAAACGACAGGTAACAAGGACAAACGACAGGTAACAAGTGCAAACGACAGGTAACAAGGACAAACGACAGGTAACAAGTGCAAACGACAGGTAACAAGTGCAAACGACAGGTAACAAGGGCAAACGACAGGTAACAAGGGCAAACGACAGGTAACAAGGACAAAAGACAGGTAACAAGTGCAAACGACAGGTAACAAGGTGCAAACGACAGGTAACAAGTGCAAACGACAGGTAACAAGTGCAAACGACAGGTAACAAGGGCAAACGACAGGTAACAAGGACAAACGACAGGTAACAAGTGCAAACGACAGGTAACAAGGTGCAAACGACAGGTAACAAGGACAAACGACAGGTAACAAGTGCAAACGACAGGTAACAAGGACAAACGACAGGTAACAAGGACAAACGACAGGTAACAAGGACAAACGACAGGTAACAAGGACAAACGACAGGTAACAAGTGCAAACGACAGGTAACAAGTGCAAACGACAGGTAACAAGGGCAAACGACAGGTAACAAGGGCAAACGACAGGTAACAAGTGCAAACGACAGGTAACAAGTGCAAACGACAGGTAACAAGGTGGAAACGACAGGTAACAAGTGCAAACGACAGGTAACAAGTGCAAACGACAGGTAACAAGGGCAAACGACAGGTAACAAGGGCAAACGACAGGTAACAAGGGCAAACGACAGGTAACAAGGTCAAACGACAGCTAACAAGGACAAACGACAGGTAACGAGTGCAAACGACAGGTAACAAGGTGCAAACGACAGGTAACAAGGACAAACGACAGGTAACAAGTGCAAACGACAGGTAACAAGGACAAACGACAGGTAACAAGGACAAACGACAGGTAACAAGGACAAACGACAGGTAACAAGGACAAACGACAGGTAACAAGTGCAAACGACAGGTAACAAGTGCAAACGACAGGTAACAAGGTGCAAACGACAGGTAACAAGTGCAAACGACAGGTAACAAGTGCAAACGACAGGTAACAAGTGCAAACGACAGGTAACAAGGGCAAACGACAGGTAACAAGGGCAAACGACAGGTAACAAGTGCAAACGACAGGTAACAAGGGCAAACGACAGGTAACAAGGGCAAACGACAGGTAACAAGGTGCAAACGACAGGTAACAAGGTCAAACGACAGGTAACAAGGTGCAAACGACAGGTAACAAGGTGCAAACGACAGGTTACAAGGGCAAACGACAGGTAACAAGGGCAAACGACAGGTAACAAGGTCAAACGACAGGTAACAAGTGCAAACGACAGGTAACAAGTGCAAACGGCAGGTAACAAGTGCAAACGACAGGTAACAAGGTCAAACGACAGGTAACAAGTGCAAACGACAGGTAACAAGTGCAAACGGCAGGTAACAAGTGCAAACGACAGGTAACAAGTGCAAACGACAGGTAACAAGTGCAAACGACAGGTAACAAGGTGCAAACGACAGGTAACAAGGGCAAACGACAGGTAACAAGTGCAAACGACAGGTAACAAGGACAAACGACAGGTAACAAGGGCAAACGACAGGTAACAAGGTGCAAACGACAGGTAACAAGTGCAAACGACAGGTAACAAGGACAAACGACAGGTAACAAGTGCAAACGACAGGTAACAAGTGCAAACGACAGGTAACAAGGTGCAAACGACAGGTAACAAGGACAAACGACAGGTAACAAGTGCAAACGACAGGTAACAAGTGCAAACGACAGGTAACAAGTGCAAACGACAGGTAACAAGTGCAAACGAAAGGTAACAAGTGCAAACGACAGGTAACAAGTGCAAACGACAGGTAACAAGTGCAAACGGCAGGTAACAAGTGCAAACGACAGGTAACAAGTGCAAACGACAGGTAACAAGTGCAAACGACAGGTAACAAGGTGCAAACGACAGGTAACAAGGGCAAACGACAGGTAACAAGTGCAAACGACAGGTAACAAGGACAAACGACAGTTAACAAGGGCAAACGACAGGTAACAAGGTGCAAACGACAGGTAACAAGTGCAAACGACAGGTAACAAGGACAAACGACAGGTAACAAGTGCAAACGACAGGTAACAAGTGCAAACGACAGGTAACAAGGTGCAAACGACAGGTAACAAGGACAAACGACAGGTAACAAGGGCAAACGACAGGTAACAAGTGCAAACGACAGGTAACAAGGGCAAACGACAGGTAACAAGGGCAAACGACAGGTAACAAGGACAAACGACAGGTAACGAGTGCAAACGACAGGTAACAAGGTGCAAACGACAGGTAACAAGGACAAACGACAGGTAACAAGTACAAACGACAGGTAACAAGGACAAACGACAGGTAACAAGGACAAACGACAGGTAACAAGTGCAAACGACAGGTAACAAGTGCAAACGACAGGTAACAAGTGCAAACGACAGGTTACAAGGGCAAACGACAGGTAACAAGGTCAAACGACAGGTAACAAGGACAAACGACAGGTAACAAGGGCAAACGACAGGTAACAAGGGCAAACGACAGGTAACAAGGGCAAACGACAGGTAACAAGTGCAAACGACAGGTAACAAGTGCAAACGACAGGTAACAAGGACAAACGACAGGTAACAAGGGCAAACGACAGGTAACAAGGGCAAACGACAGGTAACAAGGGCAAACGACAGGTAACAAGTGCAAACGACAGGTAACAAGTGCAAACGACAGGTAACGAGTGCAAACGACAGGTAACGAGGACAAACGACAGGTAACAAGGGCAAACGACAGGTAACAAGGACAAACGACAGGTAACAAGGGCAAACGACAGGTAACAAGGGCAAACGACAGGTAACGAGGGCAAACGACAGGTAACAAGTGCAAACGACAGGTAACGAGGGCAAACGACAGGTAACAAGTGCAAACGACAGGTAACAAGTGCAAACGACAGGTAACAAGTGCAAACGACAGGTAACAAGTGCAAACGACAGGTAACAAGTGCAAACGACAGGTAACAAGTGCAAACGACAGGTAACAAGGGCAAACGACAGGTAACAAGGGCAAACGACAGGTAACAAGGGCAAACGACAGGTAACAAGTGCAAACGACAGGTAACAAGTGCAAACGACAGGTAACAAGGACAAACGACAGGTAACAAGGGCAAACGACAGGTAACAAGGGCAAACGACAGGTAACAAGGGCAAACGACAGGTAACAAGTGCAAACGACAGGTAACAAGGGCAAACGACAGGTAACAAGGTCAAACGACAGGTAACAAGGGCAAACGACAGGTAACAAGTGCAAACGACAGGTAACAAGGACAAACGACAGGTAACAAGGGCAAACGACAGGTAACAAGGTCAAACGACAGGTAACAAGGACAAACGACAGGTAACAAGTGCAAACGACAGGTAACAAGGGCAAACGACAGGTAACAAGTGCAAACGACAGGTAACAAGGACAAACGACAGGTAACAAGTGCAAACGACAGGTAACAAGGGCAAACGACAGGTAACAAGGTCAAACGACAGGTAACAAGGACAAACGACAGGTAACAAGGGCAAACGACAGGTAACAAGTGCCAACGACAGGTAACAAGTGCAAACGACAGGTAACAAGTGCAAACGACAGGTAACAAGGACAAACGACAGGTAACAAGGGCAAACGACAGGTAACAAGGGCAAACGACAGGTAACGAGGGCAAACGACAGGTAACAAGTGCAAACGACAGGTAACGAGGGCAAACGACAGGTAACGAGTGCAAACGACAGGTAACGAGTGCAAACGACAGGTAACAAGTGCAAACGACAGGTAACAAGGGCAAACGACAGGTAACGAGTGCATACGACAGGTAACAAGTGCAAACGACAGGTAACAAGGTGCAAACGACAGGTAACAAGTGCAAACGACAGGTAACAAGTGCAAACGACAGGTAACAAGGGCAAACGACAGGTAACAAGTGCAAACGACAGGTAACAAGGGCAAACGACAGGTAACAAGGGCAAACGACAGGTAACAAGGACAAACGACAGGTAACGAGTGCAAACGACAGGTAACAAGGTGCAAACGACAGGTAACAAGGACAAACGACAGGTAACAAGTACAAACGACAGGTAAAAAGGACAAACGACAGGTAACAAGGACAAACGACAGGTAACAAGTAGAAACGACAGGTAACAAGGGCAAACGACAGGTAACAAGGGCAAACGACAGGTAACAAGTGCAAACGACAGGTAACAAGTGCAAACGACAGGTAACGAGGGCAAACGACAGGTAACAAGTGCAAACGACAGGTAACAAGTGCAAACGACAGGTAACAAGTGCAAACGACAGGTTACAAGGGCAAACGACAGGTAACAAGGTCAAACGACAGGTAACAAGGACAAACGACAGGTAACAAGTGCAAACGACAGGTAACAAGGTGCAAACGACAGATAACAAGGACAAACGACAGGTAACAAGTGCAAACGACAGGTAACAAGGACAAACGACAGGTAACGAGGGCAAACGACAGGTAACAAGGACAAACGACAGGTAACAAGTGCAAACGACAGGTAACAAGGACAAACGACAGGTAACAAGGACAAACGACAGGTAACAAGGACAAACGACAGGTAACAAGTGCAAACGACAGGTAACAAGGACAAACGACAGGTAACAAGGACAAACGACAGGTAACAAGGACAACGACAGGTAACAAGTGCAAACGACAGGTAACAAGGACAAACGACAGGTAACAAGTGCAAACGACAGGTAACAAGGACAAACGACAGGTAACGAGTGCAAACGACAGGTAAAAAGGTGCAAACGACAGGTAACAAGGACAAACGACAGGTAACAAGTACAAACGACAGGTAAAAAGGACAAACGACAGGTAACAAGGACAAACGACAGGTAACAAGTAGAAACGACAGGTAACAAGGGCAAACGACAGGTATCAAGTGCAAACGACAGGTAACAAGTGCAAACGACAGGTAACAAGTGCAAACGACAGGTAACAAGTGCAAACGACAGGTAACAAGGGCAAACGACAGGTAACAAGTGCATACGACAGGTAACAAGTGCAAACGACAGGTAACAAGGGCAAACGACAGGTAACAAGGACAAACGACGGGTAACAAGGGCAAACGACAGGTAACAAGGGCAAACGACAGGTAACGAGGGCAAACGACAGGTAACAAGTGCAAACGACAGGTAACGAGGGCAAACGACAGGTAACAAGTGCAAACGACAGGTAACAAGTGCAAACGACAGGTAACAAGTGCAAACGACAGGTAACAAGTGCAAACGACAGGTAACAAGTGCAAACGACAGGTAACAAGTGCAAACGACAGGTAACAAGTGCAAACGACAGGTAACAAGGGCAAACGACAGGTAACAAGGGCAAACGACAGGTAACAAGGGCAAACGACAGGTAACAAGGGCAAACGACAGGTAACAAGTGCAAACGACAGGTAACAAGTGCAAACGACAGGTAACAAGGACAAACGACAGGTAACAAGGGCAAACGACAGGTAACAAGGGCAAACGACAGGTAACAAGGGCAAACGACAGGTAACAAGTGCAGACGACAGGTAACAAGGGCAAACGACAGGTAACAAGGTCAAACGACAGGTAACAAGGGCAAACGACAGGTAACAAGTGCAAACGACAGGTAACAAGGACAAACGACAGGTAACAAGGGCAAACGACAGGTAACAAGGTCAAACGACAGGTAACAAGGACAAACGACAGGTAACAAGGACAAACGACAGGTAACAAGTGCAAACGACAGGTAACAAGGGCAAACGACAGGTAACAAGTGCAAACGACAGGTAACAAGGACAAACGACAGGTAACAAGTGCAAACGACAGGTAACAAGGGCAAACGACAGGTAACAAGGTCAAACGACAGGTAACAAGGACAAACGACAGGTAACAAGGGCAAACGACAGGTAACAAGTGCCAACGACAGGTAACAAGTGCAAACGACAGGTAACAAGTGCAAACGACAGGTAACAAGGACAAACGACAGGTAACAAGGGCAAACGACAGGTAACGAGGGCAAACGACAGGTAACGAGGGCAAACGACAGGTAACAAGTGCAAACGACAGGTAACGAGGGCAAACGACAGGTAACGAGTGCAAACGACAGGTAACGAGTGCAAACGACAGGTAACAAGTGCAAACGACAGGTAACAAGGGCAAACGACAGGTAACAAGTGCATACGACAGGTAACAAGTGCAAACGACAGGTAACAAGGTGCAAACGACAGGTAACAAGTGCAAACGACAGGTAACAAGTGCAAACGACAGGTAACAAGGGCAAACGACAGGTAACAAGTGCAAACGACAGGTAACAAGGGCAAACGACAGGTAACAAGGGCAAACGACAGGTAACAAGGACAAACGACAGGTAACGAGTGCAAACGACAGGTAACAAGGTGCAAACGACAGGTAACAAGGACAAACGACAGGTAACAAGTACAAACGACAGGTAAAAAGGACAAACGACAGGTAACAAGGACAAACGACAGGTAACAAGTAGAAACGACAGGTAACAAGGGCAAACGACAGGTATCAAGTGCAAACGACAGGTAACAAGTGCAAACGACAGGTAACAAGTGCAAACGACAGGTAACAAGTGCAAACGACAGGTAACAAGTGCAAACGACAGGTAACAAGTGCAAACGACAGGTAACAAGGGCAAACGACAGGTAACAAGGGCAAACGACAGGTAACAAGGGCAAACGACAGGTAACAAGTGCAAACGACAGGTAACAAGTGCAAACGACAGGTAACAAGGACAAACGACAGGTAACAAGGGCAAACGACAGGTAACAAGGGCAAACGACAGGTACCAAGGGCAAACGACAGGTAACAAGTGCAAACGACAGGTAACAAGGGCAAACGACAGGTAACAAGGTCAAACGACAGGTAACAAGGGCAAACGACAGGTAACAAGTGCAAACGACAGGTAACAAGGACAAACGACAGGTAACAAGGGCAAACGACAGGTAACAAGGTCAAACGACAGGTAACAAGGACAAACGACAGGTAACAAGTGCAAACGACAGGTAACAAGGGCAAACGACAGGTAACAAGTGCAAACGACAGGTAACAAGGACAAACGACAGGTAACAAGTGCAAACGACAGGTAACAAGGGCAAACGACAGGTAACAAGGTCAAACGACAGGTAACAAGGACAAACGACAGGTAACAAAGGCAAACGACAGGTAACAAGTGCCAACGACAGGTAACAAGTGCAAACGACAGGTAACAAGTGCAAACGACAGGTAACAAGGACAAACGACAGGTAACAAGGGCAAACGACAGGTAACGAGGGCAAACGACAGGTAACGAGGGCAAACGACAGGTAACAAGTGCAAACGACAGGTAACGAGGGCAAACGACAGGTAACGAGTGCAAACGACAGGTAACGAGTGCAAACGACAGGTAACAAGTGCAAACGACAGGTAACAAGGGCAAACGACAGGTAACAAGTGCATACGACAGGTAACAAGTGCAAACGACAGGTAACAAGGTGCAAACGACAGGTAACAAGTGCAAACGACAGGTAACAAGTGCAAACGACAGGTAACAAGGGCAAACGACAGGTAACAAGTGCAAACGACAGGTAACAAGGGCAAACGACAGGTAACAAGGGCAAACGACAGGTAACAAGGACAAACGACAGGTAACGAGTGCAAACGACAGGTAACAAGGTGCAAACGACAGGTAACAAGGACAAACGACAGGTAACAAGTACAAACGACAGGTAAAAAGGACAAACGACAGGTAACAAGGACAAACGACAGGTAACAAGTAGAAACGACAGGTAACAAGGGCAAACGACAGGTAACAAGGGCAAACGACAGGTAACAAGTGCAAACGACAGGTAACAAGTGCAAACGACAGGTAACGAGGGCAAACGACAGGTAACAAGTGCAAACGACAGGTAACAAGTGCAAACGACAGGTAACAAGTGCAAACGACAGGTTACAAGGGCAAACGACAGGTAACAAGGTCAAACGACAGGTAACAAGGACAAACGACAGGTAACAAGTGCAAACGACAGGTAACAAGGTGCAAACGACAGATAACAAGGACAAACGACAGGTAACAAGTGCAAACGACAGGTAACAAGGACAAACGACAGGTAACGAGGGCAAACGACAGGTAACAAGGACAAACGACAGGTAACAAGTGCAAACGACAGGTAACAAGGACAAACGACAGGTAACAAGGACAAACGACAGGTAACAAGGACAAACGACAGGTAACAAGTGCAAACGACAGGTAACAAGGACAAACGACAGGTAACAAGGACAAACGACAGGTAACAAGGACAAACGACAGGTAACAAGTGCAAACGACAGGTAACAAGGACAAACGACAGGTAACAAGTGCAAACGACAGGTAACAAGTGCAAACGACAGGTAACAAGGGCAAACGACAGGTAACAAGGGCAAACGACAGGTAACAAGGACAAAAGACAGGTAACAAGTGCAAACGACAGGTAACAAGGTGCAAACGACAGGTAACAAGTGCAAACGACAGGTAACAAGTGCAAACGACAGGTAACAAGGGCAAACGACAGGTAACAAGGACAAACGACAGGTAACAAGTGCAAACGACAGGTAACAAGGTGCAAACGACAGGTAACAAGGACAAACGACAGGTAACAAGTGCAAACGACAGGTAACAAGGACAAACGACAGGTAACAAGGACAAACGACAGGTAACAAGGACAAACGACAGGTAACAAGGACAAACGAC
This sequence comes from Eucyclogobius newberryi, assembly GCF_026437365.1. Taxonomy (NCBI): domain Eukaryota; kingdom Metazoa; phylum Chordata; class Actinopteri; order Gobiiformes; family Gobiidae; genus Eucyclogobius; species Eucyclogobius newberryi. Next base: position 22,484 of record NW_027315970.1, read on the forward strand.
AGGTAACAAGTGCAAACGACAGGTAACAAGTGCAAACGACAGGTAACAAGGGCAAACGACAGGTAACAAGGGCAAACGACAGGTAACAAGTGCAAACGACAGGTAACAAGTGCAAACGACAGGTAACAAGGTGGAAACGACAGGTAACAAGTGCAAACGACAGGTAACAAGTGCAAACGACAGGTAACAAGGGCAAACGACAGGTAACAAGGGCAAACGACAGGTAACAAGGGCAAACGACAGGTAACAAGGTCAAACGACAGCTAACAAGGACAAACGACAGGTAACGAGTGCAAACGACAGGTAACAAGGTGCAAACGACAGGTAACAAGGACAAACGACAGGTAACAAGTGCAAACGACAGGTAACAAGGACAAACGACAGGTAACAAGGACAAACGACAGGTAACAAGGACAAACGACAGGTAACAAGGACAAACGACAGGTAACAAGGGCAAACGACAGGTAACAAGGTCAAACGACAGGTAACAAGGACAAACGACAGGTAACAAGTGCAAACGACAGGTAACAAGGGCAAACGACAGGTAACAAGTGCAAACGACAGGTAACAAGGACAAACGACAGGTAACAAGTGCAAACGACAGGTAACAAGGGCAAACGACAGGTAACAAGGTCAAACGACAGGTAACAAGGACAAACGACAGGTAACAAGGGCAAACGACAGGTAACAAGTGCCAACGACAGGTAACAAGTGCAAACGACAGGTAACAAGTGCAAACGACAGGTAACAAGGACAAACGACAGGTAACAAGGGCAAACGACAGGTAACGAGGGCAAACGACAGGTAACGAGGGCAAACGACAGGTAACAAGTGCAAACGACAGGTAACGAGGGCAAACGACAGGTAACGAGTGCAAACGACAGGTAACGAGTGCAAACGACAGGTAACAAGTGCAAACGACAGGTAACAAGGGCAAAAGACAGGTAACAAGTGCATACGACAGGTAACAAGTGCAAACGACAGGTAACAAGGTGCAAACGACAGGTAACAAGTGCAAACGACAGGTAACAAGTGCAAACGACAGGTAACAAGGGCAAACGACAGGTAACAAGTGCAAACGACAGGTAACAAGGGCAAACGACAGGTAACAAGGGCAAACGACAGGTAACAAGGACAAACGACAGGTAACGAGTGCAAACGACAGGTAACAAGGTGCAAACGACAGGTAACAAGGACAAACGACAGGTAACAAGTACAAACGACAGGTAAAAAGGACAAACGACAGGTAACAAGGACAAACGACAGGTAACAAGTAGAAACGACAGGTAACAAGGGCAAACGACAGGTAACAAGGGCAAACGACAGGTAACAAGTGCAAACGACAGGTAACAAGTGCAAACGACAGGTAACGAGGGCAAACGACAGGTAACAAGTGCAAACGACAGGTAACAAGTGCAAACGACAGGTAACAAGTGCAAACGACAGGTTACAAGGGCAAACGACAGGTAACAAGGTCAAACGACAGGTAACAAGGACAAACGACAGGTAACAAGTGCAAACGACAGGTAACAAGGTGCAAACGACAGATAACAAGGACAAACGACAGGTAACAAGTGCAAACGACAGGTAACAAGGACAAACGACAGGTAACGAGGGCAAACGACAGGTAACAAGGACAAACGACAGGTAACAAGTGCAAACGACAGGTAACAAGGACAAACGACAGGTAACAAGGACAAACGACAGGTAACAAGGACAAACGACAGGTAACAAGTGCAAACGACAGGTAACAAGGACAAACGACAGGTAACAAGGACAAACGACAGGTAACAAGGACAAACGACAGGTAACAAGTGCAAACGACAGGTAACAAGGACAAACGACAGGTAACAAGTGCAAACGACAGGTAACAAGTGCAAACGACAGGTAACAAGGGCAAACGACAGGTAACAAGGGCAAACGACAGGTAACAAGGACAAAAGACAGGTAACAAGTGCAAACGACAGGTAACAAGGTGCAAACGACAGGTAACAAGTGCAAACGACAGGTAACAAGTGCAAACGACAGGTAACAAGGGCAAACGACAGGTAACAAGGACAAACGACAGGTAACAAGTGCAAACGACAGGTAACAAGGTGCAAACGACAGGTAACAAGGACAAACGACAGGTAACAAGTGCAAACGACAGGTAACAAGGACAAACGACAGGTAACAAGGACAAACGACAGGTAACAAGGACAAACGACAGGTAACAAGGACAAACGACAGGTAACAAGTGCAAACGACAGGTAACAAGTGCAAACGACAGGTAACAAGGGCAAACGACAGGTAACAAGGGCAAACGACAGGTAACAAGTGCAAACGACAGGTAACAAGTGCAAACGACAGGTAACAAGGTGGAAACGACAGGTAACAAGTGCAAACGACAGGTAACAAGTGCAAACGACAGGTAACAAGGGCAAACGACAGGTAACAAGGGCAAACGACAGGTAACAAGGGCAAACGACAGGTAACAAGGTCAAACGACAGCTAACAAGGACAAACGACAGGTAACGAGTGCAAACGACAGGTAACAAGGTGCAAACGACAGGTAACAAGGACAAACGACAGGTAACAAGTGCAAACGACAGGTAACAAGGACAAACGACAGGTAACAAGGACAAACGACAGGTAACAAGGACAAACGACAGGTAACAAGGACAAACGACAGGTAACAAGTGCAAACGACAGGTAACAAGTGCAAACGACAGGTAACAAGGTGCAAACGACAGGTAACAAGTGCAAACGACAGGTAACAAGTGCAAACGACAGGTAACAAGTGCAAACAACAGGTAACAAGGGCAAACGACAGGTAACAAGGGCAAACGACAGGTAACAAGTGCAAACGACAGGTAACAAGGGCAAACGACAGGTAACAAGGGCAAACGACAGGTAACAAGGTGCAAACGACAGGTAACAAGGTCAAACGACAGGTAACAAGGTGCAAACGACAGGTAACAAGGTGCAAACGACAGGTTACAAGGGCAAACGACAGGTAACAAGGGCAAACGACAGGTAACAAGGTCAAACGACAGGTAACAAGTGCAAACGACAGGTAACAAGTGCAAACGGCAGGTAACAAGTGCAAACGACAGGTAACAAGGTCAAACGACAGGTAACAAGTGCAAACGACAGGTAACAAGTGCAAACGGCAGGTAACAAGTGCAAACGACAGGTAACAAGTGCAAACGACAGGTAACAAGTGCAAACGACAGGTAACAAGGTGCAAACGACAGGTAACAAGGGCAAACGACAGGTAACAAGTGCAAACGACAGGTAACAAGGACAAACGACAGGTAACAAGGGCAAACGACAGGTAACAAGGTGCAAACGACAGGTAACAAGTGCAAACGACAGGTAACAAGGACAAACGACAGGTAACAAGTGCAAACGACAGGTAACAAGTGCAAACGACAGGTAACAAGGTGCAAACGACAGGTAACAAGGACAAACGACAGGTAACAAGTGCAAACGACAGGTAACAAGTGCAAACGACAGGTAACAAGTGCAAACGACAGGTAACAAGTGCAAACGAAAGGTAACAAGTGCAAACGACAGGTAACAAGTGCAAACGACAGGTAACAAGTGCAAACGGCAGGTAACAAGTGCAAACGACAGGTAACAAGTGCAAACGACAGGTAACAAGTGCAAACGACAGGTAACAAGGTGCAAACGACAGGTAACAAGGGCAAACGACAGGTAACAAGTGCAAACGACAGGTAACAAGGACAAACGACAGTTAACAAGGGCAAACGACAGGTAACAAGGTGCAAACGACAGGTAACAAGTGCAAACGACAGGTAACAAGGACAAACGACAGGTAACAAGTGCAAACGACAGGTAACAAGTGCAAACGACAGGTAACAAGGTGCAAACGACAGGTAACAAGGACAAACGACAGGTAACAAGGGCAAACGACAGGTAACAAGTGCAAACGACAGGTAACAAGGGCAAACGACAGGTAACAAGGGCAAACGACAGGTAACAAGGACAAACGACAGGTAACGAGTGCAAACGACAGGTAACAAGGTGCAAACGACAGGTAACAAGGACAAACGACAGGTAACAAGTACAAACGACAGGTAACAAGGACAAACGACAGGTAACAAGGACAAACGACAGGTAACAAGTGCAAACGACAGGTAACAAGTGCAAACGACAGGTAACAAGTGCAAACGACAGGTTACAAGGGCAAACGACAGGTAACAAGGTCAAACGACAGGTAACAAGGACAAACGACAGGTAACAAGGGCAAACGACAGGTAACAAGGGCAAACGACAGGTAACAAGGGCAAACGACAGGTAACAAGTGCAAACGACAGGTAACAAGTGCAAACGACAGGTAACAAGGACAAACGACAGGTAACAAGGGCAAACGACAGGTAACAAGGGCAAACGACAGGTAACAAGGGCAAACGACAGGTAACAAGTGCAAACGACAGGTAACAAGTGCAAACGACAGGTAACGAGTGCAAACGACAGGTAACGAGGACAAACGACAGGTAACAAGGGCAAACGACAGGTAACAAGGACAAACGACAGGTAACAAGGGCAAACGACAGGTAACAAGGGCAAACGACAGGTAACGAGGGCAAACGACAGGTAACAAGTGCAAACGACAGGTAACGAGGGCAAACGACAGGTAACAAGTGCAAACGACAGGTAACAAGTGCAAACGACAGGTAACAAGTGCAAACGACAGGTAACAAGTGCAAACGACAGGTAACAAGTGCAAACGACAGGTAACAAGTGCAAACGACAGGTAACAAGGGCAAACGACAGGTAACAAGGGCAAACGACAGGTAACAAGGGCAAACGACAGGTAACAAGTGCAAACGACAGGTAACAAGTGCAAACGACAGGTAACAAGGACAAACGACAGGTAACAAGGGCAAACGACAGGTAACAAGGGCAAACGACAGGTAACAAGGGCAAACGACAGGTAACAAGTGCAAACGACAGGTAACAAGGGCAAACGACAGGTAACAAGGTCAAACGACAGGTAACAAGGGCAAACGACAGGTAACAAGTGCAAACGACAGGTAACAAGGACAAACGACAGGTAACAAGGGCAAACGACAGGTAACAAGGGCAAACGACAGGTAACAAGTGCAAACGACAGGTAACAAGGACAAACGACAGGTAACAAGTGCAAACGACAGGTAACAAGGGCAAACGACAGGTAACAAGGTCAAACGACAGGTAACAAGGACAAACGACAGGTAACAAGGACAAACGACAGGTAACAAGTGCAAACGACAGGTAACAAGGGCAAACGACAGGTAACAAGTGCAAACGACAGGTAACAAGGACAAACGACAGGTAACAAGTGCAAACGACAGGTAACAAGGGCAAACGACAGGTAACAAGGTCAAACGACAGGTAACAAGGACAAACGACAGGTAACAAGGACAAACGACAGGTAACAAGTGCAAACGACAGGTAACAAGGGCAAACGACAGGTAACAAGTGCAAACGACAGGTAACAAGGACAAACGACAGGTAACAAGTGCAAACGACAGGTAACAAGGGCAAACGACAGGTAACAAGGTCAAACGACAGGTAACAAGGACAAACGACAGGTAACAAGGGCAAACGACAGGTAACAAGTGCCAACGACAGGTAACAAGTGCAAACGACAGGTAACAAGTGCAAACGACAGGTAACAAGGACAAACGACAGGTAACAAGGGCAAACGACAGGTAACAAGGGCAAACGACAGGTAACGAGGGCAAACGACAGGTAACAAGTGCAAACGACAGGTAACGAGGGCAAACGACAGGTAACGAGTGCAAACGACAGGTAACGAGTGCAAACGACAGGTAACAAGTGCAAACGACAGGTAACAAGGGCAAACGACAGGTAACAAGTGCATACGACAGGTAACAAGTGCAAACGACAGGTAACAAGGTGCAAACGACAGGTAACAAGTGCAAACGACAGGTAACAAGTGCAAACGACAGGTAACAAGGGCAAACGACAGGTAACAAGTGCAAACGACAGGTAACAAGGGCAAACGACAGGTAACAAGGGCAAACGACAGGTAACAAGGACAAACGACAGGTAACGAGTGCAAACGACAGGTAACAAGGTGCAAACGACAGGTAACAAGGACAAACGACAGGTAACAAGTACAAACGACAGGTAAAAAGGACAAACGACAGGTAACAAGGACAAACGACAGGTAACAAGTAGAAACGACAGGTAACAAGGGCAAACGACAGGTAACAAGGGCAAACGACAGGTAACAAGTGCAAACGACAGGTAACAAGTGCAAACGACAGGTAACGAGGGCAAACGACAGGTAACAAGTGCAAACGACAGGTAACAAGTGCAAACGACAGGTAACAAGTGCAAACGACAGGTTACAAGGGCAAACGACAGGTAACAAGGTCAAACGACAGGTAACAAGGACAAACGACAGGTAACAAGTGCAAACGACAGGTAACAAGGTGCAAACGACAGATAACAAGGACAAACGACAGGTAACAAGTGCAAACGACAGGTAACAAGGACAAACGACAGGTAACGAGGGCAAACGACAGGTAACAAGGACAAACGACAGGTAACAAGTGCAAACGACAGGTAACAAGGACAAACGACAGGTAACAAGGACAAACGACAGGTAACAAGGACAAACGACAGGTAACAAGTGCAAACGACAGGTAACAAGGACAAACGACAGGTAACAAGGACAAACGACAGGTAACAAGGACAACGACAGGTAACAAGTGCAAACGACAGGTAACAAGGACAAACGACAGGTAACAAGTGCAAACGACAGGTAACAAGTGCAAACGACAGGTAACAAGGGCAAACGACAGGTAACAAGGGCAAACGACAGGTAACAAGGACAAACGACAGGTAACAAGTGCAAACGACAGGTAACAAGGTGCAAACGACAGGTAACAAGTGCAAACGACAGGTAACAAGTGCAAACGACAGGTAACAAGGGCAAACGACAGGTAACAAGGACAAACGACAGGTAACAAGTGCAAACGACAGGTAACAAGGTGCAAACGACAGGTAACAAGGACAAACGACAGGTAACAAGTGCAAACGACAGGTAACAAGGACAAACGACAGGTAACAAGGACAAACGACAGGTAACAAGGGCAAACGACAGGTAACGAGGGCAAACGACAGGTAACAAGGGCAAACGACAGGTAACGAGGGCAAACGACAGGTAACAAGTGCAAACGACAGGTAACGAGGGCAAACGACAGGTAACAAGTGCAAACGACAGGTAACAAGTGCAAACGACAGGTAACAAGTGCAAACGACAGGTAACAAGTGCAAACGACAGGTAACAAGGACAAACGACAGGTAACAAGTGCAAACGACAGGTAACAAGGGCAAACGACAGGTAGCAAGTGCAAACGACAGGTAACAAGGGCAAACGACAGGTAACAAGTGCAAACGACAGGTAACAAGTGCAAACGACAGGTAACGAGTGCAAACGACAGGTAACAAGGACAAACGACAGGTAACAAGGGCAAACGACAGGTAACAAGGACAAACGACAGGTAACAAGGGCAAACGACAGGTAACAAGGGCAAACGACAGGTAACGAGGGCAAACGACAGGTAACAAGTGCAAACGACAGGTAACGAGGGCAAACGACAGGTAACAAGTGCAAACGACAGGTAACAAGTGCAAACGACAGGTAACAAGTGCAAACGACAGGTAACAAGTGCAAACGACAGGTAACAAGTGCAAACGACAGGTAACAAGTGCAAACGACAGGTAACAAGTGCAAACGACAGGTAACAAGGGCAAACGACAGGTAACAAGGGCAAACGACAGGTAACAAGGGCAAACGACAGGTAACAAGGGCAAACGACAGGTAACAAGTGCAAACGACAGGTAACAAGTGCAAACGACAGGTAACAAGGACAAACGACAGGTAACAAGGGCAAACGACAGGTAACAAGGGCAAACGACAGGTAACAAGGGCAAACGACAGGTAACAAGTGCAAACGACAGGTAACAAGGGCAAACGACAGGTAACAAGGTCAAACGACAGGTAACAAGGGCAAACGACAGGTAACAAGGTGCAAACGACAGGTAACAAGTGCAAACGACAGGTAACAAGGGCAAACGACAGGTAACAAGGACAAACGACAGGTAACAAGGACAAACGACAGGTAACAAGGACAAACAACAGGTAACAAGTGCAAACGACAGGTAACAAGTGCAAACGACAGGTAACAAGGTGCAAACGACAGGTAACAAGTGCAAACGACAGGTAACAAGTGCAAACGACAGGTAACAAGTGCAAACGACAGGTAACAAGGGCAAACGACAGGTAACAAGGGCAAACGACAGGTAACAAGTGCAAACGACAGGTAACAAGGGCAAACGACAGGTAACAAGGGCAAACGACAGGTAACAAGGTGCAAACGACAGGTAACAAGTGCAAACGACAGGTAACAAGGTCAAACGACAGGTAACAAGGTGCAAACGACAGGTAACAAGGGCAAACGACAGGTAACAAGGGCAAACGACAGGTAACAAGGACAAACGACAGGTAACAAGTGCAAACGACAGGTAACAAGTGCAAACGGCAGGTAACAAGTGCAAACGACAGGTAACAAGTGCAAACGACAGGTAACAAGTGCAAACGACAGGTAACAAGGTGCAAACGACAGGTAACAAGGGCAAACGACAGGTAACAAGTGCAAACGACAGGTAACAAGTGCAAACGACAGGTAACAAGGTGCAAACGACAGGTAACAAGGGCAAACGACAGGTAACAAGTGCAAACGACAGGTAACAAGGACAAACGACAGGTAACAAGGTGCAAACGACAGGTAACAAGTGCAAACGACAGGTAACAAGGGCAAACGACAGGTAACAAGGACAAACGACAGGTAACAAGTGCAAACGACAGGTAACGAGGGCAAACGACAGGTAACAAGTGCAAACGACAGGTAACGAGGGCAAACGACAGGTAACAAGTGCAAACGACAGGTAACAAGTGCAAACGACAGGTAACAAGTGCAAACGACAGGTAACAAGTGCAAACGACAGGTAACAAGGTCAAACGACAGGTAACAAGTGCAAACGACAGGTAACAAGGGCAAACGACATGTAGCAAGTGCAAACGACAGGTAACAAGGGCAAACGACAGGTAACAAGTGCAAACGACAGGTAACAAGTGCAAACGACAGGTAACGAGTGCAAACGACAGGTAACAAGGACAAACGACAGGTAACAAGGGCAAACGACAGGTAACGAGGGCAAACGACAGGTAACAAGGGCAAACGACAGGTAACGAGGGCAAACGACAGGTAACAAGTGCAAACGACAGGTAACGAGGGCAAACGACAGGTAACAAGTGCAAACGACAGGTAACAAGTGCAAACGACAGGTAACAAGTGCAAACGACAGGTAACAAGTGCAAACGACAGGTAACAAGGACAAACGACAGGTAACAAGTGCAAACGACAGGTAACAAGGGCAAACGACAGGTAGCAAGTGCAAACGACAGGTAACAAGGGCAAACGACAGGTAACAAGTGCAAACGACAGGTAACAAGTGCAAACGACAGGTAACGAGTGCAAACGACAGGTAACAAGGACAAACGACAGGTAACAAGGGCAAACGACAGGTAACAAGGACAAACGACAGGTAACAAGGGCAAACGACAGGTAACAAGGGCAAACGACAGGTAACGAGGGCAAACGACAGGTAACAAGTGCAAACGACAGGTAACGAGGGCAAACGACAGGTAACAAGTGCAAACGACAGGTAACAAGTGCAAACGACAGGTAACAAGTGCAAACGACAGGTAACAAGTGCAAACGACAGGTAACAAGTGCAAACGACAGGTAACAAGTGCAAACGACAGGTAACAAGGGCAAACGACAGGTAACAAGGGCAAACGACAGGTAACAAGGGCAAACGACAGGTAACAAGGGCAAACGACAGGTAACAAGTGCAAACGACAGGTAACAAGTGCAAACGACAGGTAACAAGGACAAACGACAGGTAACAAGGGCAAACGACAGGTAACAAGGGCAAACGACAGGTAACAAGGGCAAACGACAGGTAACAAGTGCAAACGACAGGTAACAAGGGCAAACGACAGGTAACAAGGTCAAACGACAGGTAACAAGGGCAAACGACAGGTAACAAGTGCAAACGACAGGTAACAAGGACAAACGACAGGTAACAAGGGCAAACGACAGGTAACAAGGTCAAACGACAGGTAACAAGGACAAACGACAGGTAACAAGTGCAAACGACAGGTAACAAGGGCAAACGACAGGTAACAAGTGCAAACGACAGGTAACAAGGACAAACGACAGGTAACAAGTGCAAACGACAGGTAACAAGGGCAAACGACAGGTAACAAGGTCAAACGACAGGTAACAAGGACAAACGACAGGTAACAAGGGCAAACGACAGGTAACAAGTGCAAACGACAGGTAACAAGTGCAAACGACAGGTAACAAGTGCAAACGACAGGTAACAAGGACAAACGACAGGTAACAAGGGCAAACGACAGGTAACGAGGGCAAACGACAGGTAACGAGGGCAAACGACAGGTAACAAGTGCAAACGACAGGTTACGAGGGCAAACGACAGGTAACGAGTGCAAACGACAGGTAACGAGTGCAAACGACAGGTAACAAGTGCAAACGACAGGTAACAAGGGCAAACGACAGGTAACAAGTGCATACGACAGGTAACAAGTGCAAACGACAGGTAACAAGGGCAAACGACAGGTAACAAGGGCAAACGACAGGTAACAAGTGCAAACGACAGGTAACAAGGGCAAACGACAGGTAACAAGGGCAAACGACAGGTAACAAGGACAAACGACAGGTAACGAGTGCAAACGACAGGTAACAAGGTGCAAACGACAGGTAACAAGGACAAACGACAGGTAACAAGTACAAACGACAGGTAAAAAGGACAAACGACAGGTAACAAGGACAAACGACAGGTAACAAGTAGAAACGACAGGTAACAAGGGCAAACGACAGGTATCAAGTGCAAACGACAGGTAACAAGTGCAAACGACAGGTAACAAGTGCAAACGACAGGTAACAAGTGCAAACGACAGGTAACAAGTGCAAACGACAGGTAACAAGTGCAAACGACAGGTAACAAGGGCAAACGACAGGTAACAAGGGCAAACGAAAGGTAACAAGGGCAAACGACAGGTAACAAGGGCAAACGACAGGTAACAAGTGCAAACGACAGGTAACAAGTGCAAACGACAGGTAACAAGGACAAACGACAGGTAACAAGGGCAAACGACAGGTAACAAGGGCAAACGACAGGTAACAAGGGCAAACGACAGGTAACAAGTGCAAACGACAGGTAACAAGGGCAAACGACAGGTAACAAGGTCAAACGACAGGTAACAAGGGCAAACGACAGGTAACAAGTGCAAACGACAGGTAACAAGGACAAACGACAGGTAACAAGGGCAAACGACAGGTAACAAGGTCAAACGACAGGTAACAAGGACAAACGACAGGTAACAAGTGCAAACGACAGGTAACAAGGGCAAACGACAGGTAACAAGTGCAAACGACAGGTAACAAGGACAAACGACAGGTAACAAGTGCAAACGACAGGTAACAAGGGCAAACGACAGGTAACAAGGTCAAACGACAGGTAACAAGGACAAACGACAGGTAACAAGGGCAAACGACAGGTAACAAGTGCCAACGACAGGTAACAAGTGCAAACGACAGGTAACAAGTGCAAACGACAGGTAACAAGGACAAACGACAGGTAACAAGGGCAAACGACAGGTAACGAGGGCAAACGACAGGTAACGAGGGCAAACGACAGGTAACAAGTGCAAACGACAGGTAACGAGGGCAAACGACAGGTAACGAGTGCAAACGACAGGTAACGAGTGCAAACGACAGGTAACAAGTGCAAACGACAGATAACAAGGGCAAACGACAGGTAACAAGTGCATACGACAGGTAACAAGTGCAAACGACAGGTAACAAGGTGCAAACGACAGGTAACAAGTGCAAACGACAGGTAACAAGTGCAAACGACAGGTAACAAGGGCAAACGACAGGTAACAAGTGCAAACGACAGGTAACAAGGGCAAACGACAGGTAACAAGGGCAAACGACAGGTAACAAGGACAAACGACAGGTAACGAGTGCAAACGACAGGTAACAAGGTGCAAACGACAGGTAACAAGGACAAACGACAGGTAACAAGTACAAACGACAGGTAAAAAGGACAAACGACAGGTAACAAGGACAAACGACAGGTAACAAGTAGAAACGACAGGTAACAAGGGCAAACGACAGGTAACAAGGGCAAACGACAGGTAACAAGTGCAAACGACAGGTAACAAGTGCAAACGACAGGTAACGAGGGCAAACGACAGGTAACAAGTGCAAACGACAGGTAACAAGTGCAAACGACAGGTAACAAGTGCAAACGACAGGTTACAAGGGTAAACGACAGGTAACAAGGTCAAACGACAGGTAACAAGGACAAACGACAGGTAACAAGTGCAAACGACAGGTAACAAGGTGCAAACGACAGATAACAAGGACAAACGACAGGTAACAAGTGCAAACGACAGGTAACAAGGACAAACGACAGGTAACGAGGGCAAACGACAGGTAACAAGGACAAACGACAGGTAACAAGTGCAAACGACAGGTAACAAGGACAAACGACAGGTAACAAGGACAAACGACAGGTAACAAGGACAAACGACAGGTAACAAGTGCAAACGACAGGTAACAAGGACAAACGACAGGTAACAAGGGCAAACGACAGGTAACAAGGACAAACGACAGGTAACAAGTGCAAACGACAGGTAACAAGGACAAACGACAGGTAACAAGTGCAAACGACAGGTAACAAGTGCAAACGACAGGTAACAAGGGCAAACGACAGGTAACAAGGGCAAACGACAGGTAACAAGGACAAAAGACAGGTAACAAGTGCAAACGACAGGTAACAAGGTGCAAACGACAGGTAACAAGTGCAAACGACAGGTAACAAGTGCAAACGACAGGTAACAAGGGCAAACGACAGGTAACAAGGACAAACGACAGGTAACAAGTGCAAACGACAGGTAACAAGGTGCAAACGACAGGTAACAAGGACAAACGACAGGTAACAAGTGCAAACGACAGGTAACAAGGACAAACGACAGGTAACAAGGACAAACGACAGGTAACAAGGACAAACGACAGGTAACAAGGACAAACGACAGGTAACAAGTGCAAACGACAGGTAACAAGTGCAAACGACAGGTAACAAGGGCAAACGACAGGTAACAAGGGCAAACGACAGGTAACAAGTGCAAACGACAGGTAACAAGTGCAAACGACAGGTAACAAGGTGGAAACGACAGGTAACAAGTGCAAACGACAGGTAACAAGTGCAAACGACAGGTAACAAGGGCAAACGACAGGTAACAAGGGCAAACGACAGGTAACAAGGGCAAACGACAGGTAACAAGGTCAAACGACAGCTAACAAGGACAAACGACAGGTAACGAGTGCAAACGACAGGTAACAAGGTGCAAACGACAGGTAACAAGGACAAACGACAGGTAACAAGTGCAAACGACAGGTAACAAGGACAAACGACAGGTAACAAGGACAAACGACAGGTAACAAGGACAAACGACAGGTAACAAGGACAAACGACAGGTAACAAGTGCAAACGACAGGTAACAAGTGCAAACGACAGGTAACAAGGTGCAAACGACAGGTAACAAGTGCAAACGACAGGTAACAAGTGCAAACGACAGGTAACAAGTGCAAACGACAGGTAACAAGGGCAAACGACAGGTAACAAGGGCAAACGACAGGTAACAAGGTGCAAACGACAGGTAACAAGGTCAAACGACAGGTAACAAGGTGCAAACGACAGGTAACAAGGTGCAAACGACAGGTTACAAGGGCAAACGACAGGTAACAAGGGCAAACGACAGGTAACAAGGTCAAACGACAGGTAACAAGTGCAAACGACAGGTAACAAGTGCAAACGGCAGGTAACAAGTGCAAACGACAGGTAACAAGGTCAAACGACAGGTAACAAGTGCAAACGACAGGTAACAAGTGCAAACGGCAGGTAACAAGTGCAAACGACAGGTAACAAGTGCAAACGACAGGTAACAAGTGCAAACGACAGGTAACAAGGTGCAAACGACAGGTAACAAGGGCAAACGACAGGTAACAAGTGCAAACGACAGGTAACAAGGGCAAACGACAGGTAACAAGGGCAAACGACAGGTAACAAGGTCAAACGACAGCTAACAAGGACAAACGACAGGTAACGAGTGCAAACGACAGGTAACAAGGTGCAAACGACAGGTAACAAGGACAAACGACAGGTAACAAGTGCAAACGACAGGTAACAAGGACAAACGACAGGTAACAAGGACAAACGACAGGTAACAAGGACAAACGACAGGTAACAAGGACAAACGACAGGTAACAAGTGCAAACGACAGGTAACAAGTGCAAACGACAGGTAACAAGGTGCAAACGACAGGTAACAAGTGCAAACGACAGGTAACAAGTGCAAACGACAGGTAACAAGTGCAAACGACAGGTAACAAGGGCAAACGACAGGTAACAAGGGCAAACGACAGGTAACAAGGTGCAAACGACAGGTAACAAGGTCAAACGACAGGTAACAAGGTGCAAACGACAGGTAACAAGGTGCAAACGACAGGTTACAAGGGCAAACGACAGGTAACAAGGGCAAACGACAGGTAACAAGGTCAAACGACAGGTAACAAGTGCAAACGACAGGTAACAAGTGCAAACGGCAGGTAACAAGTGCAAACGACAGGTAACAAGGTCAAACGACAGGTAACAAGTGCAAACGACAGGTAACAAGTGCAAACGGCAGGTAACAAGTGCAAACGACAGGTAACAAGTGCAAACGACAGGTAACAAGTGCAAACGACAGGTAACAAGGTGCAAACGACAGGTAACAAGGGCAAACGACAGGTAACAAGTGCAAACGACAGGTAACAAGGACAAACGACAGGTAACAAGGGCAAACGACAGGTAACAAGGTGCAAACGACAGGTAACAAGTGCAAACGACAGGTAACAAGGACAAACGACAGGTAACAAGTGCAAACGACAGGTAACAAGTGCAAACGACAGGTAACAAGGTGCAAACGACAGGTAACAAGGACAAACGACAGGTAACAAGTGCAAACGACAGGTAACAAGTGCAAACGACAGGTAACAAGTGCAAACGACAGGTAACAAGTGCAAACGAAAGGTAACAAGTGCAAACGACAGGTAACAAGTGCAAACGACAGGTAACAAGTGCAAACGGCAGGTAACAAGTGCAAACGACAGGTAACAAGTGCAAACGACAGGTAACAAGTGCAAACGACAGGTAACAAGGTGCAAACGACAGGTAACAAGGGCAAACGACAGGTAACAAGTGCAAACGACAGGTAACAAGGACAAACGACAGTTAACAAGGGCAAACGACAGGTAACAAGGTGCAAACGACAGGTAACAAGTGCAAACGACAGGTAACAAGGACAAACGACAGGTAACAAGTGCAAACGACAGGTAACAAGTGCAAACGACAGGTAACAAGGTGCAAACGACAGGTAACAAGGACAAACGACAGGTAACAAGGGCAAACGACAGGTAACAAGTGCAAACGACAGGTAACAAGGGCAAACGACAGGTAACAAGGGCAAACGACAGGTAACAAGGACAAACGACAGGTAACGAGTGCAAACGACAGGTAACAAGGTGCAAACGACAGGTAACAAGGACAAACGACAGGTAACAAGTACAAACGACAGGTAACAAGGACAAACGACAGGTAACAAGGACAAACGACAGGTAACAAGTGCAAACGACAGGTAACAAGGGCAAACGACAGGTAACAAGGGCAAACGACAGGTAACAAGTGCAAACGACAGGTAACAAGTGCAAACGACAGGTAACGAGGGCAAACGACAGGTAACAAGTGCAAACGACAGGTAACAAGTGCAAACGACAGGTAACAAGTGCAAACGACAGGTTACAAGGGCAAACGACAGGTAACAAGGTCAAACGACAGGTAACAAGGACAAACGACAGGTAACAAGGGCAAACGACAGGTAACAAGGGCAAACGACAGGTAACAAGGGCAAACGACAGGTAACAAGTGCAAACGACAGGTAACAAGTGCAAACGACAGGTAACAAGGACAAACGACAGGTAACAAGGGCAAACGACAGGTAACAAGGGCAAACGACAGGTAACAAGGGCAAACGACAGGTAACAAGTGCAAACGACAGGTAACAAGTGCAAACGACAGGTAACGAGTGCAAACGACAGGTAACGAGGACAAACGACAGGTAACAAGGGCAAACGACAGGTAACAAGGACAAACGACAGGTAACAAGGGCAAACGACAGGTAACAAGGGCAAACGACAGGTAACGAGGGCAAACGACAGGTAACAAGTGCAAACGACAGGTAACGAGGGCAAACGACAGGTAACAAGTGCAAACGACAGGTAACAAGTGCAAACGACAGGTAACAAGTGCAAACGACAGGTAACAAGTGCAAACGACAGGTAACAAGTGCAAACGACAGGTAACAAGTGCAAACGACAGGTAACAAGGGCAAACGACAGGTAACAAGGGCAAACGACAGGTAACAAGGGCAAACGACAGGTAACAAGTGCAAACGACAGGTAACAAGTGCAAACGACAGGTAACAAGGACAAACGACAGGTAACAAGGGCAAACGACAGGTAACAAGGGCAAACGACAGGTAACAAGGGCAAACGACAGGTAACAAGTGCAAACGACAGGTAACAAGGGCAAACGACAGGTAACAAGGTCAAACGACAGGTAACAAGGGCAAACGACAGGTAACAAGTGCAAACGACAGGTAACAAGGACAAACGACAGGTAACAAGGGCAAACGACAGGTAACAAGGTCAAACGACAGGTAACAAGGACAAACGACAGGTAACAAGTGCAAACGACAGGTAACAAGGGCAAACGACAGGTAACAAGTGCAAACGACAGGTAACAAGGACAAACGACAGGTAACAAGTGCAAACGACAGGTAACAAGGGCAAACGACAGGTAACAAGGTCAAACGACAGGTAACAAGGACAAACGACAGGTAACAAGGGCAAACGACAGGTAACAAGTGCCAACGACAGGTAACAAGTGCAAACGACAGGTAACAAGTGCAAACGACAGGTAACAAGGACAAACGACAGGTAACAAGGGCAAACGACAGGTAACAAGGGCAAACGACAGGTAACGAGGGCAAACGACAGGTAACAAGTGCAAACGACAGGTAACGAGGGCAAACGACAGGTAACGAGTGCAAACGACAGGTAACGAGTGCAAACGACAGGTAACAAGTGCAAACGACAGGTAACAAGGGCAAACGACAGGTAACAAGTGCATACGACAGGTAACAAGTGCAAACGACAGGTAACAAGGTGCAAACGACAGGTAACAAGTGCAAACGACAGGTAACAAGTGCAAACGACAGGTAACAAGGGCAAACGACAGGTAACAAGTGCAAACGACAGGTAACAAGGGCAAACGACAGGTAACAAGGGCAAACGACAGGTAACAAGGACAAACGACAGGTAACGAGTGCAAACGACAGGTAACAAGGTGCAAACGACAGGTAACAAGGACAAACGACAGGTAACAAGTACAAACGACAGGTAAAAAGGACAAACGACAGGTAACAAGGACAAACGACAGGTAACAAGTAGAAACGACAGGTAACAAGGGCAAACGACAGGTAACAAGGGCAAACGACAGGTAACAAGTGCAAACGACAGGTAACAAGTGCAAACGACAGGTAACGAGGGCAAACGACAGGTAACAAGTGCAAACGACAGGTAACAAGTGCAAACGACAGGTAACAAGTGCAAACGACAGGTTACAAGGGCAAACGACAGGTAACAAGGTCAAACGACAGGAAACAAGGACAAACGACAGGTAACAAGTGCAAACGACAGGTAACAAGGTGCAAACGACAGATAACAAGGACAAACGACAGGTAACAAGTGCAAACGACAGGTAACAAGGACAAACGACAGGTAACGAGGGCAAACGACAGGTAACAAGGACAAACGACAGGTAACAAGTGCAAACGACAGGTAACAAGGACAAACGACAGGTAACAAGGACAAACGACAGGTAACAAGGACAAACGACAGGTAACAAGTGCAAACGACAGGTAACAAGGACAAACGACAGGTAACAAGGACAAACGACAGGTAACAAGGACAACGACAGGTAACAAGTGCAAACGACAGGTAACAAGGACAAACGACAGGTAACAAGTGCAAACGACAGGTAACAAGTGCAAACGACAGGTAACAAGGGCAAACGACAGGTAACAAGGGCAAACGACAGGTAACAAGGACAAACGACAGGTAACAAGTGCAAACGACAGGTAACAAGGTGCAAACGACAGGTAACAAGTGCAAACGACAGGTAACAAGTGCAAACGACAGGTAACAAGGGCAAACGACAGGTAACAAGGACAAACGACAGGTAACAAGTGCAAACGACAGGTAACAAGGTGCAAACGACAGGTAACAAGGACAAACGACAGGTAACAAGTGCAAACGACAGGTAACAAGGACAAACGACAGGTAACAAGGACAAACGACAGGTAACAAGGACAAACGACAGGTAACAAGGACAAACGACAGGTAACAAGTGCAAACGACAGGTAACAAGTGCAAACGACAGGTAACAAGGGCAAACGACAGGTAACAAGGGCAAACGACAGGTAACAAGTGCAAACGACAGGTAACAAGTGCAAACGACAGGTAACAAGGTGGAAACGACAGGTAACAAGTGCAAACGACAGGTAACAAGTGCAAACGACAGGTAACAAGGGCAAACGACAGGTAACAAGGGCAAACGACAGGTAACAAGGGCAAACGACAGGTAACAAGGTCAAACGACAGCTAACAAGGACAAACGACAGGTAACGAGTGCAAACGACAGGTAACAAGGTGCAAACGACAGGTAACAAGGACAAACGACAGGTAACAAGTGCAAACGACAGGTAACAAGGACAAACGACAGGTAACAAGGACAAACGACAGGTAACAAGGACAAACGACAGGTAACAAGGACAAACGACAGGTAACAAGTGCAAACGACAGGTAACAAGTGCAAACGACAGGTAACAAGGTGCAAACGACAGGTAACAAGTGCAAACGACAGGTAACAAGTGCAAACGACAGGTAACAAGTGCAAACGACAGGTAACAAGGGCAAACGACAGGTAACAAGGGCAAACGACAGGTAACAAGTGCAAACGACAGGTAACAAGGGCAAACGACAGGTAACAAGGGCAAACGACAGGTAACAAGGTGCAAACGACAGGTAACAAGGTCAAACGACAGGTAACAAGTTGCAAACGACAGGTAACAAGGTGCAAACGACAGGTAACAAGGGCAAACGACAGGTAACAAGGGCAAACGACAGGTAACAAGGTCAAACGACAGGTAACAAGTGCAAACGACAGGTAACAAGTGCAAACGGCAGGTAACAAGTGCAAACGACAGGTAACAAGGTCAAACGACAGGTAACAAGTGCAAACGACAGGTAACAAGTGCAAACGGCAGGTAACAAGTGCAAACGACAGGTAACAAGTGCAAACGACAGGTAACAAGTGCAAACGACAGGTAACAAGGTGCAAACGACAGGTAACAAGGGCAAACGACAGGTAACAAGTGCAAACGACAGGTAACAAGGACAAACGACAGGTAACAAGGGCAAACGACAGGTAACAAGGTGCAAACGACAGGTAACAAGTGCAAACGACAGGTAACAAGGACAAACGACAGGTAACAAGTGCAAACGACAGGTAACAAGTGCAAACGACAGGTAACAAGGTGCAAACGACAGGTAACAAGGACAAACGACAGGTAACAAGTGCAAACGACAGGTAACAAGTGCAAACGACAGGTAACAAGTGCAAACGACAGGTAACAAGTGCAAACGACAGGTAACAAGTGCAAACGACAGGTAACAAGTGCAAACGACAGGTAACAAGTGCAAACGGCAGGTAACAAGTGCAAACGACAGGTAACAAGTGCAAACGACAGGTAACAAGTGCAAACGACAGGTAACAAATGCAAACGACAGGTAACAAGGTGCAAACGACAGGTAACAAGGACAAACGACAGGTAACAAGTGCAAACGACAGGTAACAAGTGCAAACGACAGGTAACAAGTGCAAACGACAGGTAACAAGTGCAAACGACAGGTAACAAGTGCAAACGACAGGTAACAAGGACAAACGACAGGTAACAAGTGCAAACGACAGGTAACAAGGTGCAAACGACAGGTAACAAGGGCAAACGACAGGTAACAAGTGCAAACGACAGGTAACAAGGACAAACGACAGGTAACAAGGTGCAAACGACAGGTAACAAGTGCAAACGACAGGTAACAAGGGCAAACGACAGGTAACAAGGTGCAAACGACAGGTAACAAGTGCAAACGACAGGTAACAAGTGCAAACGACAGGTAACAAGGGCAAACGACAGGTAACAAGGGCAAACGACAGGTAACAAGGGCAAACGACAGGTAACAAGGGCAAACGACAGGTAACAAGTGCAAACGACAGGTAACAAGGACAAACGACAGTTAACAAGGGCAAACGACAGGTAACAAGGTGCAAACGACAGGTAACAAGTGCAAACGACAGGTAACAAGGACAAACGACAGGTAACAAGTGCAAACGACAGGTAACAAGTGCAAACGACAGGTAACAAGGTGCAAACGACAGGTAACAAGGACAAACGACAGGTAACAAGGGCAAACGACAGGTAACAAGTGCAAACGACAGGTAACAAGGGCAAACGACAGGTAACAAGGGCAAACGACAGGTAACAAGGACAAACGACAGGTAACGAGTGCAAACGACAGGTAACAAGGTGCAAACGACAGGTAACAAGGACAAACGACAGGTAACAAGTACAAACGACAGGTAACAAGGACAAACGACAGGTAACAAGGACAAACGACAGGTAACAAGTGCAAACGACAGGTAACAAGGGCAAACGACAGGTAACAAGGGCAAACGACAGGTAACAAGTGCAAACGACAGGTAACAAGTGCAAACGACAGGTAACGAGGGCAAACGACAGGTAACAAGTGCAAACGACAGGTAACAAGTGCAAACGACAGGTAACAAGTGCAAACGACAGGTTACAAGGGCAAACGACAGGTAACAAGGTCAAACGACAGGTAACAAGGACAAACGACAGGTAACAAGGGCAAACGACAGGTAACAAGGGCAAACGACAGGTAACAAGGGCAAACGACAGGTAACAAGTGCAAACGACAGGTAACAAGTGCAAACGACAGGTAACAAGGACAAACGACAGGTAACAAGGGCAAACGACAGGTAACAAGGGCAAACGACAGGTAACAAGGGCAAACGACAGGTAACAAGTGCAAACGACAGGTAACAAGTGCAAACGACAGGTAACGAGTGCAAACGACAGGTAACGAGGACAAACGACAGGTAACAAGGGCAAACGACAGGTAACAAGGACAAACGACAGGTAACAAGGGCAAACGACAGGTAACAAGGGCAAACGACAGGTAACGAGGGCAAACGACAGGTAACAAGTGCAAACGACAGGTAACGAGGGCAAACGACAGGTAACAAGTGCAAACGACAGGTAACAAGTGCAAACGACAGGTAACAAGTGCAAACGACAGGTAACAAGTGCAAACGACAGGTAACAAGTGCAAACGACAGGTAACAAGTGCAAACGACAGGTAACAAGGGCAAACGACAGGTAACAAGGGCAAACGACAGGTAACAAGGGCAAACGACAGGTAACAAGTGCAAACGACAGGTAACAAGTGCAAACGACAGGTAACAAGGACAAACGACAGGTAACAAGGGCAAACGACAGGTAACAAGGGCAAACGACAGGTAACAAGGGCAAACGACAGGTAACAAGTGCAAACGACAGGTAACAAGGGCAAACGACAGGTAACAAGGTCAAACGACAGGTAACAAGGGCAAACGACAGGTAACAAGTGCAAACGACAGGTAACAAGGACAAACGACAGGTAACAAGGGCAAACGACAGGTAACAAGGTCAAACGACAGGTAACAAGGACAAACGACAGGTAACAAGTGCAAACGACAGGTAACAAGGGCAAACGACAGGTAACAAGTGCAAACGACAGGTAACAAGGACAAACGACAGGTAACAAGTGCAAACGACAGGTAACAAGGGCAAACGACAGGTAACAAGGTCAAACGACAGGTAACAAGGACAAACGACAGGTAACAAGGGCAAACGACAGGTAACAAGTGCCAACGACAGGTAACAAGTGCAAACGACAGGTAACAAGTGCAAACGACAGGTAACAAGGACAAACGACAGGTAACAAGGGCAAACGACAGGTAACAAGGGCAAACGACAGGTAACGAGGGCAAACGACAGGTAACAAGTGCAAACGACAGGTAACGAGGGCAAACGACAGGTAACGAGTGCAAACGACAGGTAACGAGTGCAAACGACAGGTAACAAGTGCAAACGACAGGTAACAAGGGCAAACGACAGGTAACAAGTGCATACGACAGGTAACAAGTGCAAACGACAGGTAACAAGGTGCAAACGACAGGTAACAAGTGCAAACGACAGGTAACAAGTGCAAACGACAGGTAACAAGGGCAAACGACAGGTAACAAGTGCAAACGACAGGTAACAAGGGCAAACGACAGGTAACAAGGGCAAACGACAGGTAACAAGGACAAACGACAGGTAACGAGTGCAAACGACAGGTAACAAGGTGCAAACGACAGGTAACAAGGACAAACGACAGGTAACAAGTACAAACGACAGGTAAAAAGGACAAACGACAGGTAACAAGGACAAACGACAGGTAACAAGTAGAAACGACAGGTAACAAGGGCAAACGACAGGTAACAAGGGCAAACGACAGGTAACAAGTGCAAACGACAGGTAACAAGTGCAAACGACAGGTAACGAGGGCAAACGACAGGTAACAAGTGCAAACGACAGGTAACAAGTGCAAACGACAGGTAACAAGTGCAAACGACAGGTTACAAGGGCAAACGACAGGTAACAAGGTCAAACGACAGGAAACAAGGACAAACGACAGGTAACAAGTGCAAACGACAGGTAACAAGGTGCAAACGACAGATAACAAGGACAAACGACAGGTAACAAGTGCAAACGACAGGTAACAAGGACAAACGACAGGTAACGAGGGCAAACGACAGGTAACAAGGACAAACGACAGGTAACAAGTGCAAACGACAGGTAACAAGGACAAACGACAGGTAACAAGGACAAACGACAGGTAACAAGGACAAACGACAGGTAACAAGTGCAAACGACAGGTAACAAGGACAAACGACAGGTAACAAGGACAAACGACAGGTAACAAGGACAACGACAGGTAACAAGTGCAAACGACAGGTAACAAGGACAAACGACAGGTAACAAGTGCAAACGACAGGTAACAAGTGCAAACGACAGGTAACAAGGGCAAACGACAGGTAACAAGGGCAAACGACAGGTAACAAGGACAAACGACAGGTAACAAGTGCAAACGACAGGTAACAAGGTGCAAACGACAGGTAACAAGTGCAAACGACAGGTAACAAGTGCAAACGACAGGTAACAAGGGCAAACGACAGGTAACAAGGACAAACGACAGGTAACAAGTGCAAACGACAGGTAACAAGGTGCAAACGACAGGTAACAAGGACAAACGACAGGTAACAAGTGCAAACGACAGGTAACAAGGACAAACGACAGGTAACAAGGACAAACGACAGGTAACAAGGACAAACGACAGGTAACAAGGACAAACGACAGGTAACAAGTGCAAACGACAGGTAACAAGTGCAAACGACAGGTAACAAGGGCAAACGACAGGTAACAAGGGCAAACGACAGGTAACAAGTGCAAACGACAGGTAACAAGTGCAAACGACAGGTAACAAGGTGGAAACGACAGGTAACAAGTGCAAACGACAGGTAACAAGTGCAAACGACAGGTAACAAGGGCAAACGACAGGTAACAAGGGCAAACGACAGGTAACAAGGGCAAACGACAGGTAACAAGGTCAAACGACAGCTAACAAGGACAAACGACAGGTAACGAGTGCAAACGACAGGTAACAAGGTGCAAACGACAGGTAACAAGGACAAACGACAGGTAACGAGTGCAAACGACAGGTAACAAGGACAAACGACAGGTAACAAGGACAAACGACAGGTAACAAGGACAAACGACAGGTAACAAGGACAAACGACAGGTAACAAGTGCAAACGACAGGTAACAAGTGCAAACGACAGGTAACAAGGTGCAAACGACAGGTAACAAGTGCAAACGACAGGTAACAAGTGCAAACGACAGGTAACAAGTGCAAACGACAGGTAACAAGGGCAAACGACAGGTAACAAGGGCAAACGACAGGTAACAAGTGCAAACGACAGGTAACAAGGGCAAACGACAGGTAACAAGGGCAAACGACAGGTAACAAGGTGCAAACGACAGGTAACAAGGTCAAACGACAGGTAACAAGTTGCAAACGACAGGTAACAAGGGCAAACGACAGGTAACAAGGGCAAACGACAGGTAACAAGGTCAAACGACAGGTAACAAGTGCAAACGACAGGTAACAAGTGCAAACGGCAGGTAACAAGTGCAAACGACAGGTAACAAGGTCAAACGACAGGTAACAAGTGCAAACGACAGGTAACAAGTGCAAACGGCAGGTAACAAGTGCAAACGACAGGTAACAAGTGCAAACGACAGGTAACAAGTGCAAACGACAGGTAACAAGGTGCAAACGACAGGTAACAAGGGCAAACGACAGGTAACAAGTGCAAACGACAGGTAACAAAGACAAACGACAGGTAACAAGGGCAAACGACAGGTAACAAGGTGCAAACGACAGGTAACAAGTGCAAACGACAGGTAACAAGGACAAACGACAGGTAACAAGTGCAAACGACAGGTAACAAGTGCAAACGACAGGTAACAAGGTGCAAACGACAGGTAACAAGGACAAACGACAGGTAACAAGTGCAAACGACAGGTAACAAGTGCAAACGACAGGTAACAAGTGCAAACGACAGGTAACAAGTGCAAACGACAGGTAACAAGTGCAAACGACAGGTAACAAGTGCAAACGACAGGTAACAAGTGCAAACGGCAGGTAACAAGTGCAAACGACAGGTAACAAGTGCAAACGACAGGTAACAAGTGCAAACGACAGGTAACAAATGCAAACGACAGGTAACAAGGTGCAAACGACAGGTAACAAGGACAAACGACAGGTAACAAGTGCAAACGACAGGTAACAAGTGCAAACGACAGGTAACAAGTGCAAACGACAGGTAACAAGTGCAAACGACAGGTAACAAGTGCAAACGACAGGTAACAAGGACAAACGACAGGTAACAAGTGCAAACGACAGGTAACAAGGTGCAAACGACAGGTAACAAGGGCAAACGACAGGTAACAAGTGCAAACGACAGGTAACAAGGACAAACGACAGGTAACAAGGTGCAAACGACAGGTAACAAGTGCAAACGACAGGTAACAAGGGCAAACGACAGGTAACAAGGTGCAAACGACAGGTAACAAGTGCAAACGACAGGTAACAAGTGCAAACGACAGGTAACAAGGGCAAACGACAGGTAACAAGGGCAAACGACAGGTAACAAGGGCAAACGACAGGTAACAAGGGCAAACGACAGGTAACAAGTGCAAACGACAGGTAACAAGTGCAAACGACAGGTAACAAGGACAAACGACAGGTAACAAGGGCAAACGACAGGTAACAAGGGCAAACGACAGGTAACAAGGGCAAACGACAGGTAACAAGTGCAAACGACAGGTAACAAGTGCAAACGACAGGTAACAAGGTGCAAACGACAGGTAACAAGTGCAAACGACAGGTAACAAGTGCAAACGACAGGTAACAAGTGCAAACGACAGGTAACAAGGGCAAACGACAGGTAACAAGGGCAAACGACAGGTAACAAGTGCAAACGACAGGTAACAAGGGCAAACGACAGGTAACAAGGGCAAACGACAGGTAACAAGGTGCAAACGACAGGTAACAAGTGCAAACGACAGGTAACAAGGTCAAACGACAGGTAACAAGGTGCAAACGACAGGTAACAAGGGCAAACGACAGGTAACAAGGGCAAACGACAGGTAACAAGGACAAACGACAGGTAACAAGTGCAAACGACAGGTAACAAGTGCAAACGGCAGGTAACAAGTGCAAACGACAGGTAACAAGTGCAAACGACAGGTAACAAGTGCAAACGACAGGTAACAAGGTGCAAACGACAGGTAACAAGGGCAAACGACAGGTAACAAGTGCAAACGACAGGTAACAAGTGCAAACGACAGGTAACAAGGACAAACGACAGGTAACAAGGGCAAACGACAGGTAACAAGGTGCAAACGACAGGTAACAAGTGCAAACGACAGGTAACAAGGACAAACGACAGGTAACAATTGCAAACGACAGGTAACAAGTGCAAACGACAGGTAACAAGGTGCAAACGACAGGTAACAAGGACAAACGACAGGTAACAAGTGCAAACGACAGGTAAAAAGGTGCAAACGACAGGTAACAAGGACAAACGACAGGTAACAAGTGCAAACGACAGGTAACAAGGTGCAAACGACAGGTAACAAGGGCAAACGACAGGTAACAAGTGCAAACGACAGGTAACAAGGACAAACGACAGGTAACAAGGTGCAGACGACAGGTAACAAGTGCAAACGACAGGTAACAAGGGCAAACGACAGGTAACAAGGACAAACGACAGGTAACAAGTGCAAACGACAGGTAACAAGGGCAAACGACAGGTAACGAGGGCAAACGACAGGTAACAAGTGCAAACGACAGGTAACGAGGGCAAACGACAGGTAACAAGTGCAAACGACAGGTAACAAGTGCAAACGACAGGTAACAAGTGCAAACGACAGGTAACAAGTGCAAACGACAGGTAACAAGGACAAACGACAGGTAACAAGTGCAAACGACAGGTAACAAGGGCAAACGACAGGTATCAAGTGCAAACGACAGGTAACAAGGGCAAACGACAGGTAACAAGTGCAAACGACAGGTAACAAGTGCAAACGACAGGTAAGGAGTGCAAACGACAGGTAACAAGGACAAACGACAGGTAACAAGGGCAAACGACAGGTAACGAGGGCAAACGACAGGTAACAAGGGCAAACGACAGGTAACGAGGGCAAACGACAGGTAACAAGTGCAAACGACAGGTAACGAGGGCAAACGACAGGTAACAAGTGCAAACGACAGGTAACAAGTGCAAACGACAGGTAACAAGTGCAAACGACAGGTAACAAGTGCAAACGACAGCTAACAAGGACAAACGACAGGTAACAAGTGCAAACGACAGGTAACAAGGGCAAACGACAGGTAGCAAGTGCAAACGACAGGTAACAAGGGCAAACGACAGGTAACAAGTGCAAACGACAGGTAACAAGTGCAAACGACAGGTAACGAGTGCAAACGACAGGTAACAAGGACAAACGACAGGTAACAAGGGCAAACGACAGGTAACAAGGGCAAACGACAGGTAACGAGGGCAAACGACAGGTAACGAGGGCAAACGACAGGTAACAAGTGCAAACGACAGGTAACAAGTGCAAACGACAGGTAATAAGGGCAAACGACAGGTAACAAGGGCAAACGACAGGTAACAAGTGCAAACGACAGGTAACAAGTGCAAACGACAGGTAACAAGGGCAAACGACAGGTAACAAGGGCAAACGACAGGTAACAAGGGCAAACGACAGGTAACAAGGGCAAACGACAGGTAACAAGTGCAAACGACAGGTAACAAGTGCAAACGACAGGTAACAAGGACAAACGACAGGTAACAAGGGCAAACGACAGGTAACAAGGGCAAACGACAGGTAACAAGGGCAAACGACAGGTAACAAGTGCAAACGACAGGTAACAAGTGCAAACGACAGGTAACAAGGTGCAAACGACAGGTAACAAGTGCAAACGACAGGTAACAAGGGCAAACGACAGGTAACAAG
Organism: Eucyclogobius newberryi; assembly: GCF_026437365.1. Taxonomy (NCBI): domain Eukaryota; kingdom Metazoa; phylum Chordata; class Actinopteri; order Gobiiformes; family Gobiidae; genus Eucyclogobius; species Eucyclogobius newberryi. Next base: position 50,576 of record NW_027315970.1, read on the forward strand.
GTGCAAACGACAGGTAACAAGGGCAAACGACAGGTAACAAGGGCAAACGACAGGTAACAAGTGCAAACGACAGGTAACAAGGGCAAACGACAGGTAACAAGGGCAAACGACAGGTAACAAGGTGCAAACGACAGGTAACAAGTGCAAACGACAGGTAACAAGGTCAAACGACAGGTAACAAGGTGCAAACGACAGGTAACAAGGGCAAACGACAGGTAACAAGGGCAAACGACAGGTAACAAGGACAAACGACAGGTAACAAGTGCAAACGACAGGTAACAAGTGCAAACGGCAGGTAACAAGTGCAAACGACAGGTAACAAGTGCAAACGACAGGTAACAAGTGCAAACGACAGGTAACAAGGTGCAAACGACAGGTAACAAGGGCAAACGACAGGTAACAAGTGCAAACGACAGGTAACAGGTGCAAACGACAGGTAACAAGGACAAACGACAGGTAACAAGGGCAAACGACAGGTAACAAGGTGCAAACGACAGGTAACAAGTGCAAACGACAGGTAACAAGGACAAACGACAGGTAACAATTGCAAACGACAGGTAACAAGTGCAAACGACAGGTAACAAGGTGCAAACGACAGGTAACAAGGACAAACGACAGGTAACAAGTGCAAACGACAGGTAACAAGTGCAAACGACAGGTAACAAGTGCAAACGACAGGTAACAAGGACAAACGACAGGTAACAAGTGCAAACGACAGGTAAAAAGGTGCAAACGACAGGTAACAAGGGCAAACGACAGGTAACAAGTGCAAACGACAGGTAACAAGGACAAACGACAGGTAACAAGGTGCAAACGACAGGTAACAAGTGCAAACGACAGGTAACAAGGGCAAACGACAGGTAACAAGGACAAACGACAGGTAACAAGTGCAAACGACAGGTAACAAGGGCAAACGACAGGTAACGAGGGCAAACGACAGGTAACGAGGGCAAACGACAGGTAACGAGGACAAACGACAGGTAACAAGGACAAACGACAGGTAACAAGGGCAAACGACAGGTAACAAGGGCAAACGACAGGTAACGAGGGCAAACGACAGGTAACAAGTGCAAACGACAGGTAACGAGGGCAAACGACAGGTAACAAGGGCAAACGACAGGTAACGAGGGCAAACGACAGGTAACAAGTGCAAACGACAGGTAACGAGGGCAAACGACAGGTAACAAGTGCAAACGACAGGTAACAAGTGCAAACGACAGGTAACAAGTGCAAACGACAGGTAACAAGTGCAAACGACAGGTAACAAGGACAAACGACAGGTAACAAGTGCAAACGACAGGTAACAAGGGCAAACGACAGGTAGCAAGTGCAAACGACAGGTAACAAGGGCAAACGACAGGTAACAAGTGCAAACGACAGGTAACAAGTGCAAACGACAGGTAACGAGTGCAAACGACAGGTAACAAGGACAAACGACAGGTAACAAGGGCAAACGACAGGTAACGAGGGCAAACGACAGGTAACAAGGGCAAACGACAGGTAACGAGGGCAAACGACAGGTAACAAGTGCAAACGACAGGTAACGAGGGCAAACGACAGGTAACAAGTGCAAACGACAGGTAACAAGTGCAAACGACAGGTAACAAGTGCAAACGACAGGTAACAAGTGCAAACGACAGGTAACAAGGACAAACGACAGGTAACAAGTGCAAACGACAGGTAACAAGTGCAAACATCAGGTAACAAGTGCAAACGACAGGTAACAAGGACAAACGACAGGTAACAAGTGCAAACGACAGGTAACAAGGACAAACGACAGGTAACAAGTGCAAACGACAGGTAACAAGTGCAAACGACAGGTAACAAGTGCATACGACAGGTAACAAGTGCAAACGACAGGTAACAAGGTGCAAACGACAGGTAACAAGTGCAAACGACAGGTAACAAGTGCAAACGACAGGTAACAAGGGCAAACGACAGGTAACAAGTGCAAACGACAGGTAACAAGGGCAAACGACAGGTAACAAGGGCAAACGACAGGTAACAAGGACAAACGACAGGTAACAAGTGCAAACGACAGGTAACAAGGTGCAAACGACAGGTAACAAGGACAAACGACAGGTAACAAGTACAAACGACAGGTAACAAGGACAAACGACAGGTAACAAGGACAAACGACAGGTAACAAGTGCAAACGACAGGTAACAAGGGCAAACGACAGGTAACAAGGGCAAACGACAGGTAACAAGTGCAAACGACAGGTAACAAGTGCAAACGACAGGTAACGAGGGCAAACGACAGGTAACAAGTGCAAACGACAGGTAACAAGTGCAAACGACAGGTAACAAGTGCAAACGACAGGTTACAAGGGCAAACGACAGGTAACGAGGGCAAACGACAGGTAACAAGGGCAAACGACAGGTAACGAGGGCAAACGACAGGTAACAAGTGCAAACGACAGGTAACGAGGGCAAACGACAGGTAACAAGTGCAAACGACAGGTAACAAGGACAAACGACAGGTAACAAGTGCAAACGACAGGTAACAAGGGCAAACGACAGGTAACAAGGGCAAACGACAGGTAGCAAGTGCAAACGACAGGTAACAAGGGCAAACGACAGGTAACAAGTGCAAACGACAGGTAACAAGTGCAAACGACAGGTAACGAGTGCAAACGACAGGTAACAAGGACAAACGACAGGTAACAAGGGCAAACGACAGGTAACAAGGGCAAACGACAGGTAACGAGGGCAAACGACAGGTAACGAGGGCAAACGACAGGTAACGAGGGCAAACGACAGGTAACAAGTGCAAACGACAGGTAACAAGTGCAAACGACAGGTAACAAGGGCAAACGACAGGTAACAAGGGCAAACGACAGGTAACAAGTGCAAACGACAGGTAACAGGTGCAAACGACAGGTAACAAGGGCAAACGACAGGTAACAAGGGCAAACGACAGGTAACAAGGGCAAACGACAGGTAACAAGGGCAAACGACAGGTAACAAGTGCAAACGACAGGTAACAAGTGCAAACGACAGGTAACAAGGACAAACGACAGGTAACAAGGGCAAACGACAGGTAACAAGGGCAAACGACAGGTAACGAGGGCAAACGACAGGTAACAAGTGCAAACGACAGGTAACGAGGGCAAACGACAGGTAACAAGGGCAAACGACAGGTAACAAGTGCAAACGACAGGTAACAAGTGCAAACGACAGGTAACAAGGGCAAACGACAGGTAACAAGGGCAAACGACAGGTAACAAGGGCAAACGACAGGTAACAAGGGCAAACGACAGGTAACAAGTGCAAACGACAGGTAACAAGTGCAAACGACAGGTAACAAGGACAAACGACAGGTAACAAGGGCAAACGACAGGTAACAAGGGAAAACGACAGGTAACAAGGGCAAACGACAGGTAACAAGTGCAAACGACAGGTAACAAGTGCAAACGACAGGTAACAAGGTGCAAACGACAGGTAACAAGTGCAAACGACAGGTAACAAGTGCAAACGACAGGTAACAAGTGCAAACGACAGGTAACAAGGGCAAACGACAGGTAACAAGGGCAAACGACAGGTAACAAGTGCAAACGACAGGTAACAAGGGCAAACGACAGGTAACAAGGACAAACGACAGGTAACAAGGTGCAAACGACAGGTAACAAGTGCAAACGACAGGTAACAAGGTCAAACGACAGGTAACAAGGTGCAAACGACAGGTAACAAGGGCAAACGACAGGTAACAAGGGCAAACGACAGGTAACAAGGACAAACGACAGGTAACAAGTGCAAACGACAGGTAACAAGTGCAAACGGCAGGTAACAAGTGCAAACGACAGGTAACAAGTGCAAACGACAGGTAACAAGTGCAAACGACAGGTAACAAGGTGCAAACGACAGGTAACAAGGGCAAACGACAGGTAACAAGTGCAAACGACAGGTAACAAGTGCAAACGACAGGTAACAAGGACAAACGACAGGTAACAAGGGCAAACGACAGGTAACAAGGTGCAAACGACAGGTAACAAGTGCAAACGACAGGTAACAAGGACAAACGACAGGTAACAAGTGCAAACGACAGGTAACAAGTGCAAACGACAGGTAACAAGGTGCAAACGACAGGTAACAAGGACAAACGACAGGTAACAAGTGCAAACGACAGGTAACAAGTGCAAACGACAGGTAACAAGTGCAAACGACAGGTAACAAGGACAAACGACAGGTAACAAGTGCAAACGACAGGTAAAAAGGTGCAAACGACAGGTAACAAGGTGCAAACGACAGGTAACAAGTGCAAACGACAGGTAACAAGTGCAAACGACAGGTAACAAGTGCAAACGACAGGTAACAAGTGCAAACGACAGGTAACAAGGACAAACGACAGGTAACAAGGTGCAAACGACAGGTAACAAGTGCAAACGACAGGTAACAAGGGCAAACGACAGGTAACAAGGACAAACGACAGGTAACAAGTGCAAACGACAGGTAACGAGGGCAAACGACAGGTAACAAGGGCAAACGACAGGTAACGAGGGCAAACGACAGGTAACGAGGACAAACGACAGGTAACAAGGACAAACGACAGGTAACAAGGGCAAACGACAGGTAACGAGGGCAAACGACAGGTAACGAGGGCAAACGACAGGTAACGAGGGCAAACGACAGGTAACGAGGGCAAACGACAGGTAACAAGGGCAAACGACAGGTAACGAGGGCAAACGACAGGTAACAAGTGCAAACGACAGGTAACAAGTGCAAACGACAGGTAACAAGTGCAAACGACAGGTAACAAGTGCAAACGACAGGTAACAAGTGCAAACGACAGGTAACAAGTGCAAACGACAGGTAACAAGGACAAACGACAGGTAACAAGTGCAAACGACAGGTAACAAGGGCAAACGACAGGTAGCAAGTGCAAACGACAGGTAACAAGGGCAAACGACAGGTAACAAGTGCAAACGACAGGTAACAAGTGCAAACGACAGGTAACGAGTGCAAACGACAGGTAACAAGGACAAACGACAGGTAACAAGGGCAAACTACAGGTAACGAGGGCAAACGACAGGTAACAAGGTGCAAACGACAGGTAACAAGGGCAAACGACAGGTAACGAGGGCAAACGACAGGTAACAAGTGCAAACGACAGGTAACGAGGGCAAACGACAGGTAACAAGTGCAAACGACAGGTAACAAGTGCAAACGACAGGTAACAAGTGCAAACGACAGGTAACAAGTGCAAACGACAGGTAACAAGGACAAACGACAGGTAACAAGTGCAAACGACAGGTAACAAGTGCAAACGACAGGTAACAAGTGCAAACGACAGGTAACAAGGACAAACGACAGGTAACAAGTGCAAACGACAGGTAACAAGGACAAACGACAGGTAACAAGTGCAAACGACAGGTAACAAGTGCAAACGACAGGTAACAAGGACAAACGACAGGTAACAAGGGCAAACGACAGGTAACAAGGGCAAACGACAGGTAACGAGGGCAAACGACAGGTAACAAGTGCAAACGACAGGTAACGAGGGCAAACGACAGGTAACAAGTGCAAACGACAGGTAACAAGGGCAAACGACAGGTAACAAGGGCAAACGACAGGTAACAAGTGCAAACGACAGGTAACAAGGGCAAACGACAGGTAACAAGGGCAAACGACAGGTAACAAGGTGCAAACGACAGGTAACAAGGGCAAACGACAGGTAACAAGGGCAAACGACAGGTAACAAGGTGCAAACGACAGGTAACAAGGGCAAACGACAGGTAACAAGGGCAAACGACAGGTAACAAGGACAAACGACAGGTAACAAGTGCAAACGACAGGTAACAAGTGCAAACGGCAGGTAACAAGTGCAAACGACAGGTAACAAGTGCAAACGACAGGTAACAAGTGCAAACGACAGGTAACAAGGTGCAGACGACAGGTAACAAGGGCAAACGACAGGTAACAAGTGCAAACGACAGGTAACAAGTGCAAACGACAGGTAACAAGGACAAACGACAGGTAACAAGGGCAAACGACAGGTAACAAGGTGCAAACGACAGGTAACAAGGACAAACGACAGGTAACAAGGACAAACGACAGGTAACAAGTGCAAACGACAGGTAACAAGTGCAAACGACAGGTAACAAGGTGCAAACGACAGGTAACAAGGACAAACGACAGGTAACAAGTGCAAACGACAGGTAACAAGTGCAAACGACAGGTAACAAGTGCAAACGACAGGTAACAAGGACAAACGACAGGTAACAAGTGCAAACGACAGGTAACAAGGGCAAACGACAGGTAGCAAGTGCAAACGACAGGTAACAAGGGCAAACGACAGGTAACAAGTGCAAACGACAGGTAACAAGTGCAAACGACAGGTAACGAGTGCAAACGACAGGTAACAAGGACAAACGACAGGTAACAAGGGCAAACTACAGGTAACGAGGGCAAACGACAGGTAACAAGGGCAAACGACAGGTAACGAGGGCAAACGACAGGTAACAAGTGCAAACGACAGGTAACGAGGGCAAACGACAGGTAACAAGTGCAAACGACAGGTAACAAGTGCAAACGACAGGTAACAAGTGCAAACGACAGGTAACAAGTGCAAACGACAGGTAACAAGGACAAACGACAGGTAACAAGTGCAAACGACAGGTAACAAGTGCAAACGACAGGTAACAAGTGCAAACGACAGGTAACAAGGACAAACGACAGGTAACAAGTGCAAACGACAGGTAACAAGGACAAACGACAGGTAACAAGTGCAAACGACAGGTAACAAGTGCAAACGACAGGTAACAAGGACAAACGACAGGTAATAAGGGCAAACGACAGGTAACAAGGGCAAACGACAGGTAACGAGGGCAAACGACAGGTAACAAGTGCAAACGACAGGTAACGAGGGCAAACGACAGGTAACGAGTGCAAACGACAGGTAACAAGGTCAAACGACAGGTAACAAGTGCAAACGACAGGTAACAAGTGCAAACGACAGGTAACAAGTGCAAACGACAGGTAACAAGTGCAAACGACAGGTAACAAGGACAAACGACAGGTAACAAGTGCAAACGACAGGTAACAAGGGCAAACGACAGGTAGCAAGTGCAAACGACAGGTAACAAGGGCAAACGACAGGTAACAAGTGCAAACGACAGGTAACAAGTGCAAACGACAGGTAACGAGTGCAAACGACAGGTAACAAGGACAAACGACAGGTAACAAGGGCAAACTACAGGTAACGAGGGCAAACGACAGGTAACAAGGGCAAACGACAGGTAACGAGGGCAAACGACAGGTAACAAGTGCAAACGACAGGTAACGAGGGCAAACGACAGGTAACAAGTGCAAACGACAGGTAACAAGTGCAAACGACAGGTAACAAGTGCAAACGACAGGTAACAAGTGCAAACGACAGGTAACAAGGACAAACGACAGGTAACAAGTGCAAACGACAGGTAACAAGTGCAAACGACAGGTAACAAGTGCAAACGACAGGTAACAAGGACAAACGACAGGTAACAAGTGCAAACGACAGGTAACAAGGACAAACGACAGGTAACAAGTGCAAACGACAGGTAACAAGTGCAAACGACAGGTAACAAGGACAAACGACAGGTAACAAGGGCAAACGACAGGTAACAAGGGCAAACGACAGGTAACGAGGGCAAACGACAGGTAACAAGTGCAAACGACAGGTAACGAGGGCAAACGACAGGTAACGAGTGCAAACGACAGGTAACAAGGTCAAACGACAGGTAACAAGGACAAACGACAGGTAACAAGGGCAAACGACAGGTAACAAGTGCAAACGACAGGTAACAAGTGCAAACGACAGGTAACAAGGACAAACGACAGGTAACAAGGGCAAACGACAGGTAACAAGGGCAAACGACAGGTAACGAGGGCAAACGACAGGTAACAAGTGCAAACGACAGGTAACGAGGGCAAACGACAGGTAACGAGTGCAAACGACAGGTAACGAGTGCAAACGACAGGTAACAAGTGCAAACGACAGGTAACAAGGGCAAACGACAGGTAACAAGTGCATACGACAGGTAACAAGTGCAAACGACAGGTAACAAGGTGCAAACGACAGGTAACAAGTGCAAACGACAGGTAACAAGTGCAAACGACAGGTAACAAGGGCAAACGACAGGTAACAAGTGCAAACGACAGGTAACAAGGGCAAACGACAGGTAACAAGGGCAAACGACAGGTAACAAGGACAAACGACAGGTAACAAGTGCAAACGACAGGTAACAAGGTGCAAACGACAGGTAACAAGGACAAACGACAGGTAACAAGTACAAACGACAGGTAACAAGGACAAACGACAGGTAACAAGGACAAACGACAGGTAACAAGTGCAAACGACAGGTAACAAGGGCAAACGACAGGTAACAAGGGCAAACGACAGGTAACAAGTGCAAACGACAGGTAACAAGTGCAAACGACAGGTAACGAGGGCAAACGACAGGTAACAAGTGCAAACGACAGGTAACAAGTGCAAACGACAGGTAACAAGTGCAAACGACAGGTTACAAGGGCAAACGACAGGTAACAAGGTCAAACGACAGGTAACAAGGACAAACGACAGGTAACAAGGTGCAAACGACAGGTAACAAGGACAAACGACAGGTAACAAGGGCAAACGACAGGTAACGAGGGCAAACGACAGGTAACGAGGGCAAACGACAGGTAACAAGTGCAAACGACAGGTAACAAGTGCAAACGACAGGTAACAAGGGCAAACGACAGGTAACAAGTGCAAACGACAGGTAACAAGTGCAAACGACAGGTAACAAGGGCAAACGACAGGTAACAAGGGCAAACGACAGGTAACAAGGGCAAACGACAGGTAACAAGGGCAAACGACAGGTAACAAGTGCAAACGACAGGTAACAAGTGCAAACGACAGGTAACAAGGACAAACGACAGGTAACAAGGGCAAACGACAGGTAACAAGGGCAAACGACAGGTAACAAGGGCAAACGACAGGTAACAAGTGCAAACGACAGGTAACAAGTGCAAACGACAGGTAACAAGGTGCAAACGACAGGTAACAAGTGCAAACGACAGGTAACAAGTGCAAACGACAGGTAACAAGTGCAAACGACAGGTAACAAGGGCAAACGACAGGTAACAAGGGCAAACGACAGGTAACAAGTGCAAACGACAGGTAACAAGGGCAAACGACAGGTAACAAGGGCAAACGACAGGTAACAAGGTGCAAACGACAGGTAACAAGTGCAAACGACAGGTAACAAGGTCAAACGACAGGTAACAAGGTGCAAACGACAGGTAACAAGGGCAAACGACAGGTAACAAGGGCAAACGACAGGTAACAAGGACAAACGACAGGTAACAAGTGCAAACTACAGGTAACAAGTGCAAACGGCAGGTAACAAGTGCAAACGACAGGTAACAAGTGCAAACAACAGGTAACAAGTGCAAACGACAGGTAACAAGGTGCAAACGACAGGTAACAAGGGCAAACGACAGGTAACAAGTGCAAACGACAGTTAACAAGTGCAAACGACAGGTAACAAGGTGCAAACGACAGGTAACAAGGGCAAACGACAGGTAACAAGGTGCAAACGACAGGTAACAAGTGCAAACGACAGGTAACAAGGACAAACGACAGGTAACAAGTGCAAACGACAGGTAACAAGTGCAAACGACAGGTAACAAGGTGCAAACGACAGGTAACAAGGACAAACGACAGGTAACAAGTGCAAACGACAGGTAACAAGTGCAAACGACAGGTAACAAGTGCAAACGACAGGTAACAAGGACAAACGACAGGTAACAAGTGCAAACGACAGGTAAAAAGGTGCAAACGACAGGTAACAAGGGCAAACGACAGGTAACAAGTGCAAACGACAGGTAACAAGGACAAACGACAGGTAACAAGGTGCAAACGACAGGTAACAAGTGCAAACGACAGGTAACAAGGGCAAACGACAGGTAACAAGGACAAACGACAGGTAACAAGTGCAAACGACAGGTAACAAGGGCAAACGACAGGTAACGAGGGCAAACAACAGGTAACGAGGGCAAACGACAGGTAACGAGGACAAACGACAGGTAACAAGGACAAACGACAGGTAACAAGGGCAAACGACAGGTAACAAGGGCAAACGACAGGTAACGAGGGCAAACGACAGGTAACAAGTGCAAACGACAGGTAACGAGGGCAAACGACAGGTAACAAGGGCAAACGACAGGTAACGAGGGCAAACGACAGGTAACAAGTGCAAACGACAGGTAACGAGGGCAAACGACAGGTAACAAGTGCAAACGACAGGTAACAAGTGCAAACGACAGGTAACAAGTGCAAACGACAGGTAACAAGTGCAAACGACAGGTAACAAGGACAAACGACAGGTAACAAGTGCAAACGACAGGTAACAAGGGCAAACGACAGGTAGCAAGTGCAAACGACAGGTAACAAGGGCAAACGACAGGTAACAAGTGCAAACGACAGGTAACAAGTGCAAACGACAGGTAACGAGTGCAAACGACAGGTAACAAGGACAAACGACAGGTAACAAGGGCAAACGACAGGTAACGAGGGCAAACGACAGGTAACAAGGGCAAACGACAGGTAACAAGGGCAAACGACAGGTAACAAGGGCAAACGACAGGTAACAAGTGCAAACGACAGGTAACAAGTGCAAACGACAGGTAACAAGGACAAACGACAGGTAACAAGGGCAAACGACAGGTAACAAGGGCAAACGACAGGTAACAAGGGCAAACGACAGGTAACAAGTGCAAACGACAGGTAACAAGTGCAAACGACAGGTAACAAGGTGCAAACGACAGGTAACAAGTGCAAACGACAGGTAACAAGTGCAAACGACAGGTAACAAGTGCAAACGACAGGTAACAAGGGCAAACGACAGGTAACAAGGGCAAACGACAGGTAACAAGTGCAAACGACAGGTAACAAGGGCAAACGACAGGTAACAAGGGCAAACGACAGGTATCAAGGTGCAAACGACAGGTAACAAGTGCAAACGACAGGTAACAAGGTCAAACGACAGGTAACAAGGTGCAAACGACAGGTAACAAGGGCAAACGACAGGTAACAAGGGCAAACGACAGGTAACAAGGACAAACGACAGGTAACAAGTGCAAACTACAGGTAACAAGTGCAAACGGCAGGTAACAAGTGCAAACGACAGGTAACAAGTGCAAACGACAGGTAACAAGTGCAAACGACAGGTAACAAGGTGCAAACGACAGGTAACAAGGGCAAACGACAGGTAACAAGTGCAAACGACAGGTAACAAGTGCAAACGACAGGTAACAAGGACAAACGACAGGTAACAAGGGCAAACGACAGGTAACAAGGTGCAAACGACAGGTAACAAGTGCAAACGACAGGTAACAAGGACAAACGACAGGTAACAAGTGCAAACGACAGGTAACAAGTGCAAACGACAGGTAACAAGGTGCAAACGACAGGTAACAAGGACAAACGACAGGTAACAAGTGCAAACGACAGGTAACAAGTGCAAACGACAGGTAACAAGTGCAAACGACAGGTAACAAGGACAAACGACAGGTAACAAGTGCAAACGACAGGTAAAAAGGTGCAAACGACAGGTAACAAGGGCAAACGACAGGTAACAAGTGCAAACGACAGGTAACAAGGACAAACGACAGGTAACAAGGTGCAAACGACAGGTAACAAGTGCAAACGACAGGTAACAAGGGCAAACGACAGGTAACAAGGACAAACGACAGGTAACAAGTGCAAACGACAGGTAACAAGGGCAAACGACAGGTAACGAGGGCAAACAACAGGTAACGAGGGCAAACGACAGGTAACAAGGGCAAACGACAGGTAACGAGGGCAAACGACAGGTAACAAGTGCAAACGACAGGTAACGAGGGCAAACGACAGGTAACAAGTGCAAACGACAGGTAACAAGTGCAAACGACAGGTAACAAGTGCAAACGACAGGTAACAAGGACAAACGACAGGTAACAAGTGCAAACGACAGGTAACAAGGGCAAACGACAGGTAGCAAGTGCAAACGACAGGTAACAAGGGCAAACGACAGGTAACAAGTGCAAACGACAGGTAACAAGTGCAAACGACAGGTAACGAGTGCAAACGACAGGTAACAAGGACAAACGACAGGTAACAAGGGCAAACGACAGGTAACAAGGGCAAACGACAGGTAACGAGGGCAAACGACAGGTAACGAGGGCAAACGACAGGTAACGAGGGCAAACGACAGGTAACAAGTGCAAACGACAGGTAACAAGTGCAAACGACAGGTAACAAGGGCAAACGACAGGTAACAAGGGCAAACGACAGGTAACAAGTGCAAACGACAGGTAACAAGTGCAAACGACAGGTAACAAGGGCAAACGACAGGTAACAAGGGCAAACGACAGGTAACAAGGGCAAACGACAGGTAACAAGGGCAAACGACAGGTAACAAGTGCAAACGACAGGTAACAAGTGCAAACGACAGGTAACAAGGACAAACGACAGGTAACAAGGGCAAACGACAGGTAAAAAGGGCAAACGACAGGTAACAAGGGCAAACGACAGGTAACAAGTGCAAACGACAGGTAACAAGTGCAAACGACAGGTAACAAGGTGCAAACGACAGGTAACAAGTGCAAACGACAGGTAACAAGTGCAAACGACAGGTAACAAGTGCAAACGACAGGTAACAAGGGCAAACGACAGGTAACAAGGGCAAACGACAGGTAACAAGTGCAAACGACAGGTAACAAGGGCAAACGACAGGTAACAAGGGCAAACGACAGGTAACAAGGTGCAAACGACAGGTAACAAGTGCAAACGACAGGTAACAAGGTCAAACGACAGGTAACAAGGTGCAAACGACAGGTAACAAGGGCAAACGACAGGTAACAAGGGCAAACGACAGGTAACAAGGACAAACGACAGGTAACAAGTGCAAACTACAGGTAACAAGTGCAAACGGCAGGTAACAAGTGCAAACGACAGGTAACAAGTGCAAACGACAGGTAACAAGTGCAAACGACAGGTAACAAGGTGCAAACGACAGGTAACAAGGGCAAACGACAGGTAACAAGTGCAAACGACAGGTAACAAGTGCAAACGACAGGTAACAAGGACAAACGACAGGTAACAAGGGCAAACGACAGGTAACAAGGTGCAAACGACAGGTAACAAGTGCAAACGACAGGTAACAAGGACAAACGACAGGTAACAAGTGCAAACGACAGGTAACAAGTGCAAACGACAGGTAACAAGGTGCAAACGACAGGTAACAAGGACAAACGACAGGTAACAAGTGCAAACGACAGGTAACAAGTGCAAACGACAGGTAACAAGTGCAAACGACAGGTAACAAGGACAAACGACAGGTAACAAGTGCAAACGACAGGTAAAAAGGTGCAAACGACAGGTAACAAGGGCAAACAGTGCAAACGACAGGTAACAAGGACAAACGACAGGTAACAAGGTGCAAACGACAGGTAACAAGTGCAAACGACAGGTAACAAGGGCAAACGACAGGTAACAAGGACAAACGACAGGTAACAAGTGCAAACGACAGGTAACAAGGGCAAACGACAGGTAACGAGGGCAAACAACAGGTAACGAGGGCAAACGACAGGTAACGAGGACAAACGACAGGTAACAAGGACAAACGACAGGTAACAAGGGCAAACGACAGGTAACAAGGGCAAACGACAGGTAACGAGGGCAAACGACAGGTAACAAGTGCAAACGACAGGTAACGAGGGCAAACGACAGGTAACAAGGGCAAACGACAGGTAACGAGGGCAAACGACAGGTAACAAGTGCAAACGACAGGTAACGAGGGCAAACGACAGGTAACAAGTGCAAACGACAGGTAACAAGTGCAAACGACAGGTAACAAGTGCAAACGACAGGTAACAAGGACAAACGACAGGTAACAAGTGCAAACGACAGGTAACAACGGCAAACGACAGGTAGCAAGTGCAAACGACAGGTAACAAGGGCAAACGACAGGTAACAAGTGCAAACGACAGGTAACAAGTGCAAACGACAGGTAACGAGTGCAAACGACAGGTAACAAGGACAAACGACAGGTAACAAGGGCAAACGACAGGTAACGAGGGCAAACGACAGGTAACAAGGGCAAACGACAGGTAACAAGGGCAAACGACAGGTAACAAGGGCAAACGACAGGTAACAAGTGCAAACGACAGGTAACAAGTGCAAACGACAGGTAACAAGGACAAACGACAGGTAACAAGGGCAAACGACAGGTAACAAGGGCAAACGACAGGTAACAAGGGCAAACGACAGGTAACAAGTGCAAACGACAGGTAACAAGTGCAAACGACAGGTAACAAGGTGCAAACGACAGGTAACAAGTGCAAACGACAGGTAACAAGTGCAAACGACAGGTAACAAGTGCAAACGACAGGTAACAAGGGCAAACGACAGGTAACAAGTGCAAACGACAGGTAACAAGGGCAAACGACAGGTAGCAAGTGCAAACGACAGGTAACAAGGGCAAACGACAGGTAACAAGTGCAAACGACAGGTAACAAGTGCAAACGACAGGTAACGAGTGCAAACGACAGGTAACAAGGACAAACGACAGGTAACAAGGGCAAACGACAGGTAACAAGGGCAAACGACAGGTAACGAGGGCAAACGACAGGTAACAAGGTGCAAACGACAGGTAACAAGTGCAAACGACAGGTAACAAGTGCAAACGACAGGTAACAAGTGCAAACGACAGGTAACAAGGACAAACGACAGGTAACAAGTGCAAACGACAGGTAACAAGGGCAAACGACAGGTAACGAGTGCAAACGACAGGTAACAAGGACAAACGACAGGTAACAAGGGCAAACGACAGGTAACAAGGGCAAACGACAGGTAACAAGTGCAAACGACAGGTAACAAGGACAAACGACAGGTAACAAGTGCAAACGACAGGTAACAAGTGCAAACGACAGGTAACAAGGTGCAAACGACAGGTAACAAGGACAAACGACAGGTAACAAGTGCAAACGACAGGTAACAAGTGCAAACGACAGGTAACAAGTGCAAACGACAGGTAACAAGGACAAACGACAGGTAACAAGTGCAAACGACAGGTAAAAAGGTGCAAACGACAGGTAACAAGGGCAAACGACAGGTAACAAGTGCAAACGACAGGTAACAAGGACAAACGACAGGTAACAAGGTGCAAACGACAGGTAACAAGTGCAAACGACAGGTAACAAGGGCAAACGACAGGTAACAAGGACAAACGACAGGTAACAAGTGCAAACGACAGGTAACAAGGGCAAACGACAGGTAACAAGGGCAAACGACAGGTAACGAGGGCAAACGACAGGTAACAAGTGCAAACGACAGGTAACGAGGGCAAACGACAGGTAACAAGTGCAAACGACAGGTAACAAGTGCAAACGACAGGTAACAAGTGCAAACGACAGGTAACAAGTGCAAACGACAGGTAACAAGGACAAACGACAGGTAACAAGTGCAAACGACAGGTAACAAGGGCAAACGACAGGTAGCAAGTGCAAACGACAGGTAACAAGGGCAAACGACAGGTAACAAGTGCAAACGACAGGTAACAAGTGCAAACGACAGGTAACGAGTGCAAACGACAGGTAACAAGGACAAACGACAGGTAACAAGGGCAAACGACAGGTAACGAGGGCAAACGACAGGTAACAAGGGCAAACGACAGGTAACAAGGGCAAACGACAGGTAACAAGGGCAAACGACAGGTAACAAGTGCAAACGACAGGTAACAAGTGCAAACGACAGGTAACAAGGACAAACGACAGGTAACAAGGGCAAACGACAGGTAACAAGGGCAAACGACAGGTAACAAGGGCAAACGACAGGTAACAAGTGCAAACGACAGGTAACAAGTGCAAACGACAGGTAACAAGGTGCAAACGACAGGTAACAAGTGCAAACGACAGGTAACAAGTGCAAACGACAGGTAACAAGTGCAAACGACAGGTAACAAGGACAAACGACAGGTAACAAGGGCAAACGACAGGTAACAAGGTGCAAACGACAGGTAACAAGTGCAAACGACAGGTAACAAGGACAAACGACAGGTAACAAGTGCAAACGACAGGTAACAAGTGCAAACGACAGGTAACAAGGTGCAAACGACAGGTAACAAGGACAAACGACAGGTAACAAGTGCAAACGACAGGTAACAAGTGCAAACGACAGGTAACAAGTGCAAACGACAGGTAACAAGGACAAACGACAGGTAACAAGTGCAAACGACAGGTAAAAAGGTGCAAACGACAGGTAACAAGGGCAAACAGTGCAAACGACAGGTAACAAGGACAAACGACAGGTAACAAGGTGCAAACGACAGGTAACAAGTGCAAACGACAGGTAACAAGGGCAAACGACAGGTAACAAGGACAAACGACAGGTAACAAGTGCAAACGACAGGTAACAAGGGCAAACGACAGGTAACGAGGGCAAACAACAGGTAACGAGGGCAAACGACAGGTAACGAGGACAAACGACAGGTAACAAGGACAAACGACAGGTAACAAGGGCAAACGACAGGTAACAAGGGCAAACGACAGGTAACGAGGGCAAACGACAGGTAACAAGTGCAAACGACAGGTAACGAGGGCAAACGACAGGTAACAAGGGCAAACGACAGGTAACGAGGGCAAACGACAGGTAACAAGTGCAAACGACAGGTAACGAGGGCAAACGACAGGTAACAAGTGCAAACGACAGGTAACAAGTGCAAACGACAGGTAACAAGTGCAAACGACAGGTAACAAGTGCAAACGACAGGTAACAAGGACAAACGACAGGTAACAAGTGCAAACGACAGGTAACAACGGCAAACGACAGGTAGCAAGTGCAAACGACAGGTAACAAGGGCAAACGACAGGTAACAAGTGCAAACGACAGGTAACAAGTGCAAACGACAGGTAACGAGTGCAAACGACAGGTAACAAGGACAAACGACAGGTAACAAGGGCAAACGACAGGTAACGAGGGCAAACGACAGGTAACAAGGGCAAACGACAGGTAACAAGGGCAAACGACAGGTAACAAGGGCAAACGACAGGTAACAAGTGCAAACGACAGGTAACAAGTGCAAACGACAGGTAACAAGGACAAACGACAGGTAACAAGGGCAAACGACAGGTAACAAGGGCAAACGACAGGTAACAAGGGCAAACGACAGGTAACAAGTGCAAACGACAGGTAACAAGTGCAAACGACAGGTAACAAGGTGCAAACGACAGGTAACAAGTGCAAACGACAGGTAACAAGTGCAAACGACAGGTAACAAGTGCAAACGACAGGTAACAAGGGCAAACGACAGGTAACAAGTGCAAACGACAGGTAACAAGGGCAAACGACAGGTAGCAAGTGCAAACGACAGGTAACAAGGGCAAACGACAGGTAACAAGTGCAAACGACAGGTAACAAGTGCAAACGACAGGTAACGAGTGCAAACGACAGGTAACAAGGACAAACGACAGGTAACAAGGGCAAACGACAGGTAACAAGGGCAAACGACAGGTAACGAGGGCAAACGACAGGTAACAAGGTGCAAACGACAGGTAACAAGTGCAAACGACAGGTAACAAGTGCAAACGACAGGTAACAAGTGCAAACGACAGGTAACAAGGACAAACGACAGGTAACAAGTGCAAACGACAGGTAACAAGGGCAAACGACAGGTAACGAGTGCAAACGACAGGTAACAAGGACAAACGACAGGTAACAAGGGCAAACGACAGGTAACAAGGGCAAACGACAGGTAACAAGTGCAAACGACAGGTAACAAGGACAAACGACAGGTAACAAGTGCAAACGACAGGTAACAAGTGCAAACGACAGGTAACAAGGTGCAAACGACAGGTAACAAGGACAAACGACAGGTAACAAGTGCAAACGACAGGTAACAAGTGCAAACGACAGGTAACAAGTGCAAACGACAGGTAACAAGGACAAACGACAGGTAACAAGTGCAAACGACAGGTAAAAAGGTGCAAACGACAGGTAACAAGGGCAAACGACAGGTAACAAGTGCAAACGACAGGTAACAAGGACAAACGACAGGTAACAAGGTGCAAACGACAGGTAACAAGTGCAAACGACAGGTAACAAGGGCAAACGACAGGTAACAAGGACAAACGACAGGTAACAAGTGCAAACGACAGGTAACAAGGGCAAACGACAGGTAACAAGGGCAAACGACAGGTAACGAGGGCAAACGACAGGTAACAAGTGCAAACGACAGGTAACGAGGGCAAACGACAGGTAACAAGTGCAAACGACAGGTAACAAGTGCAAACGACAGGTAACAAGTGCAAACGACAGGTAACAAGTGCAAACGACAGGTAACAAGGACAAACGACAGGTAACAAGTGCAAACGACAGGTAACAAGGGCAAACGACAGGTAGCAAGTGCAAACGACAGGTAACAAGGGCAAACGACAGGTAACAAGTGCAAACGACAGGTAACAAGTGCAAACGACAGGTAACGAGTGCAAACGACAGGTAACAAGGACAAACGACAGGTAACAAGGGCAAACGACAGGTAACGAGGGCAAACGACAGGTAACAAGGGCAAACGACAGGTAACAAGGGCAAACGACAGGTAACAAGGGCAAACGACAGGTAACAAGTGCAAACGACAGGTAACAAGTGCAAACGACAGGTAACAAGGACAAACGACAGGTAACAAGGGCAAACGACAGGTAACAAGGGCAAACGACAGGTAACAAGGGCAAACGACAGGTAACAAGTGCAAACGACAGGTAACAAGTGCAAACGACAGGTAACAAGGTGCAAACGACAGGTAACAAGTGCAAACGACAGGTAACAAGTGCAAACGACAGGTAACAAGTGCAAACGACAGGTAACAAGGGCAAACGACAGGTAACAAGGGCAAACGACAGGTAACAAGTGCAAACGACAGGTAACAAGGGCAAACGACAGGTAACAAGGGCAAACGACAGGTAACAAGGTGCAAACGACAGGTAACAAGTGCAAACGACAGGTAACAAGGTCAAACGACAGGTAACAAGGTGCAAACGACAGGTAACAAGGGCAAACGACAGGTAACAAGGGCAAACGACAGGTAACAAGGACAAACGACAGGTAACAAGTGCAAACTACAGGTAACAAGTGCAAACGGCAGGTAACAAGTGCAAACGACAGGTAACAAGTGCAAACGACAGGTAACAAGTGCAAACGACAGGTAACAAGGTGCAAACGACAGGTAACAAGGGCAAACGACAGGTAACAAGTGCAAACGACAGGTAACAAGTGCAAACGACAGGTAACAAGGACAAACGACAGGTAACAAGGGCAAACGACAGGTAACAAGGTGCAAACGACAGGTAACAAGTGCAAACGACAGGTAACAAGGACAAACGACAGGTAACAAGTGCAAACGACAGGTAACAAGTGCAAACGACAGGTAACAAGGTGCAAACGACAGGTAACAAGGACAAACGACAGGTAACAAGTGCAAACGACAGGTAACAAGTGCAAACGACAGGTAACAAGTGCAAACGACAGGTAACAAGGACAAACGACAGGTAACAAGTGCAAACGACAGGTAAAAAGGTGCAAACGACAGGTAACAAGGGCAAACGACAGGTAACAAGTGCAAACGACAGGTAACAAGGACAAACGACAGGTAACAAGGTGCAAACGACAGGTAACAAGTGCAAACGACAGGTAACAAGGGCAAACGACAGGTAACAAGGACAAACGACAGGTAACAAGTGCAAACGACAGGTAACAAGGGCAAACGACAGGTAACGAGGGCAAACAACAGGTAACGAGGGCAAACGACAGGTAACGAGGACAAACGACAGGTAACAAGGACAAACGACAGGTAACAAGGGCAAACGACAGGTAACAAGGGCAAACGACAGGTAACGAGGGCAAACGACAGGTAACAAGTGCAAACGACAGGTAACGAGGGCAAACGACAGGTAACAAGGGCAAACGACAGGTAACGAGGGCAAACGACAGGTAACAAGTGCAAACGACAGGTAACGAGGGCAAACGACAGGTAACAAGTGCAAACGACAGGTAACAAGTGCAAACGACAGGTAACAAGTGCAAACGACAGGTAACAAGTGCAAACGACAGGTAACAAGGACAAACGACAGGTAACAAGTGCAAACGACAGGTAACAAGGGCAAACGACAGGTAGCAAGTGCAAACGACAGGTAACAAGGGCAAACGACAGGTAACAAGTGCAAACGACAGGTAACAAGTGCAAACGACAGGTAACGAGTGCAAACGACAGGTAACAAGGACAAACGACAGGTAACAAGGGCAAACGACAGGTAACGAGGGCAAACGACAGGTAACAAGGGCAAACGACAGGTAACGAGGGCAAACGACAGGTAACGAGGGCAAACGACAGGTAACGAGGGCAAACGACAGGTAACAAGTGCAAACGACAGGTAACAAGTGCAAACGACAGGTAACAAGTGCAAACGACAGGTAACAAGTGCAAACGACAGGTAACAAGGACAAACGACAGGTAACAAGTGCAAACGACAGGTAACAAGTGCAAACGACAGGTAACAAGTGCAAACGACAGGTAACAAGGACAAACGACAGGTAACAAGTGCAAACGACAGGTAACAAGGACAAACGACAGGTAACACGTGCAAACGACAGGTAACAAGTGCAAACGACAGGTAACAAGGACAAACGACAGGTAACAAGGGCAAACGACAGGTAACAAGGGCAAACGACAGGTAACGAGGGCAAACGACAGGTAACAAGTGCAAACGACAGGTAACGAGGGCAAACGACAGGTAACGAGTGCAAACGACAGGTAACAAGGTCAAACGACAGGTAACAAGGACAAACGACAGGTAACAAGGGCAAACGACAGGTAACAAGTGCAAACGACAGGTAACAAGTGCAAACGACAGGTAACAAGTGCAAACGACAGGTAACAAGGACAAACGACAGGTAACAAGGGCAAACGACAGGTAACAAGGGCAAACGACAGGTAACGAGGGCAAACGACAGGTAACAAGTGCAAACGACAGGTAACGAGGGCAAACGACAGGTAACGAGTGCAAACGACAGGTAACGAGTGCAAACGACAGGTAACAAGTGCAAACGACAGGTAACAAGGGCAAACGACAGGTAACAAGTGCATACGACAGGTAACAAGTGCAAACGACAGGTAACAAGGTGCAAACGACAGGTAACAAGTGCAAACGACAGGTAACAAGTGCAAACGACAGGTAACAAGTGCAAACGACAGGTAACAAGGGCAAACGACAGGTAACAAGGGCAAACGACAGGTAACAAGGACAAACGACAGGTAACAAGTGCAAACGACAGGTAACAAGTGCAAACGACAGGTAACAAGGACAAACGACAGGTAACAAGTACAAACGACAGGTAACAAGGACAAACGACAGGTAACAAGGACAAACGACAGGTAACAAGTGCAAACGACAGGTAACAAGGGCAAACGACAGGTAACAAGGGCAAACGACAGGTAACAAGTGCAAACGACAGGTAACAAGTGCAAATGACAGGTAACGAGGGCAAACGACAGGTAACAAGTGCAAACGACAGGTAACAAGTGCAAACGACAGGTAACAAGTGCAAACGACAGGTTACAAGGGCAAACGACAGGTAACAAGGTCAAACGACAGGTAAAAAGGACAAACGACAGGTAACAAGTGCAAACGACAGGTAACAAGGTGCAAACGACAGATAACAAGGACAAACGACAGGTAACAAGTGCAAACGACAGGTAACAAGGACAAACGACAGGTAACAAGGACAAACGACAGGTAACAAGGACAAACGACAGGTAACAAGGACAAACGACAGGTAACAAGGTGCAAACGACAGGTAACAAGGACAAACGACAGGTAACAAGTGCAAACGACAGGTAACAAGGACAAACGACAGGTAACAAGGGCAAACGACAGGTAACAAGGACAAACGACAGGTAACAAGTGCAAACGACAGGTAACAAGGACAAACGACAGGTAACAAGGACAAACGACAGGTAACAAGTGCAAACGACAGGTAACAAGTGCAAACGACAGGTAACAAGGGCAAACGACAGGTAACAAGTGCAAACGACAGGTAACAAGGGCAAACGACAGGTAACAAGGTTAAACGACAGGTAACAAGGTGCAAACGACAGGTAACAAGTGCAAACGACAGGTAACAAGTGCAAACGACAGGTAACAAGTGCAAACGACAGGTAACAAGGGCAAACGACAGGTAACAAGGTTAAACGACAGGTAACAAGGTGCAAACGACAGGTAACAAGTGCAAACGACAGGTAACAAGGGCAAACGACAGGTAACAAGGGCAAACGACAGGTAACAAGGGCAAACGACAGGTAACAAGGACAAACGACGGGTAACAAGGACAAACGACAGGTAACAAGTGCAAACGACAGGTAACAAGTGCAAACGACAGGTAACAAGGGCAAACGACAGGTAACAAGGTTAAACGACAGGTAACAAGGTGCAAACGACAGGTAACAAGTGCAAACGACAGGTAACGAGGGCAAACGACAGGTAACAAGGGCAAACGACAGGTAACGAGGGCAAACGACAGGTAACAAGTGCAAACGACAGGTAACGAGGGCAAACGACAGGTAACAAGTGCAAACGACAGGTAACAAGTGCAAACGACAGGTAACAAGTGCAAACGACAGGTAACAAGTGCAAACGACAGGTAACAAGGACAAACGACAGGTAACAAGTGCAAACGACAGGTAACAAGGGCAAACGACAGGTAGCAAGTGCAAACGACAGGTAACAAGGGCAAACGACAGGTAACAAGTGCAAACGACAGGTAACAAGTGCAAACGACAGGTAACGAGTGCAAACGACAGGTAACAAGGACAAACGACAGGTAACAAGGGCAAACGACAGGTAACGAGGGCAAACGACAGGTAACAAGGGCAAACGACAGGTAACGAGGGCAAACGACAGGTAACGAGGGCAAACGACAGGTAACGAGGGCAAACGACAGGTAACAAGTGCAAACGACAGGTAACAAGTGCAAACGACAGGTAACAAGTGCAAACGACAGGTAACAAGTGCAAACGACAGGTAACAAGGACAAACGACAGGTAACAAGTGCAAACGACAGGTAACAAGTGCAAACGACAGGTAACAAGTGCAAACGACAGGTAACAAGGACAAACGACAGGTAACAAGTGCAAACGACAGGTAACAAGGACAAACGACAGGTAACACGTGCAAACGACAGGTAACAAGTGCAAACGACAGGTAACAAGGACAAACGACAGGTAACAAGGGCAAACGACAGGTAACAAGGGCAAACGACAGGTAACGAGGGCAAACGACAGGTAACAAGTGCAAACGACAGGTAACGAGGGCAAACGACAGGTAACGAGTGCAAACGACAGGTAACAAGGTCAAACGACAGGTAACAAGGACAAACGACAGGTAACAAGGGCAAACGACAGGTAACAAGTGCAAACGACAGGTAACAAGTGCAAACGACAGGTAACAAGTGCAAACGACAGGTAACAAGGACAAACGACAGGTAACAAGGGCAAACGAAAGGGAACAAGGGCAAACGACAGGTAACGAGGGCAAAAGACAGGTAACAAGTGCAAACGACAGGTAACGAGGGCAAACGACAGGTAACGAGTGCAAACGACAGGTAACGAGTGCAAACGACAGGTAACAAGTGCAAACGACAGGTAACAAGGGCAAACGACAGGTAACAAGTGCATACGACAGGTAACAAGTGCAAACGACAGGTAACAAGGTGCAAACGACAGGTAACAAGTGCAAACGACAGGTAACAAGTGCAAACGACAGGTAACAAGTGCAAACGACAGGTAACAAGGGCAAACGACAGGTAACAAGGGCAAACGACAGGTAACAAGGACAAACGACAGGTAACAAGTGCAAACGACAGGTAACAAGTGCAAACGACAGGTAACAAGGACAAACGACAGGTAACAAGTACAAACGACAGGTAACAAGGACAAACGACAGGTAACAAGGACAAACGACAGGTAACAAGTGCAAACGACAGGTAACAAGGGCAAACGACAGGTAACAAGGGCAAACGACAGGTAACAAGTGCAAACGACAGGTAACAAGTGCAAATGACAGGTAACGAGGGCAAACGACAGGTAACAAGTGCAAACGACAGGTAACAAGTGCAAACGACAGGTAACAAGTGCAAACGACAGGTTACAAGGGCAAACGACAGGTAACAAGGTCAAACGACAGGTAAAAAGGACAAACGACAGGTAACAAGTGCAAACGACAGGTAACAAGGTGCAAACGACAGATAACAAGGACAAACGACAGGTAACAAGTGCAAACGACAGGTAACAAGGACAAACGACAGGTAACAAGGACAAACGACAGGTAACAAGGACAAACGACAGGTAACAAGGACAAACGACAGGTAACAAGGTGCAAACGACAGGTAACAAGGACAAACGACAGGTAACAAGTGCAAACGACAGGTAACAAGGACAAACGACAGGTAACAAGGGCAAACGACAGGTAACAAGGACAAACGACAGGTAACAAGTGCAAACGACAGGTAACAAGGACAAACGACAGGTAACAAGGACAAACGACAGGTAACAAGGACAAACGACAGGTAACAAGTGCAAACGACAGGTAACAAGTGCAAACGACAGGTAACAAGGGCAAACGACAGGTAACAAGTGCAAACGACAGGTAACAAGGGCAAACGACAGGTAACAAGGTTAAACGACAGGTAACAAGGTGCAAACGACAGGTAACAAGTGCAAACGACAGGTAACAAGTGCAAACGACAGGTAACAAGTGCAAACGACAGGTAACAAGGGCAAACGACAGGTAACAAGGTTAAACGACAGGTAACAAGGTGCAAACGACAGGTAACAAGTGCAAACGACAGGTAACAAGGGCAAACGACAGGTAACAAGGGCAAACGACAGGTAACAAGGGCAAACGACAGGTAACAAGGACAAACGACGGGTAACAAGGACAAACGACAGGTAACAAGTGCAAACGACAGGTAACAAGGGCAAACGACAGGTAACAAGGACAAACGACAGGTAACAAGGGCAAACGACAGGTAACAAGTGCAAACGACAGGTAACAAGGGCAAACGACAGGTAACAAGGACAAACGACAGGTAACAAGGGCAAACGACAGGTAACAAGTGCAAACGACAGGTAACAAGGACAAACTACAGGTAACAAGGGCAAACGACAGGTAACAAGGGCAAACGACAGGTAACAAGTGCAAACGACAGGTAACAAGGACAAACGACAGGTAACAAGGGCAAACGACAGGTAACAAGTGCAAACGACAGGTAACAAGGACAAACGACAGGTAACAAGGGCAAACGACAGGTAACAAGTGCAAACGACAGGTAACAAGGGCAAACGACAGGTAACAAGGGCAAACGACAGGTAACAAGGGCAAACGACAGGTAACAAGGGCAAACGACAGGTAACAAGGGCAAACGACAGGTAACAAGTGCAAACGACAGGTAACAAGGGCAAACGACAGGTAACAAGGGCAAACGACAGGTAACAAGGGCAAACGACAGGTAACAAGGGCAAACGACAGGTAACAAGGGCAAACGACAGGATACAAGTGCAAACGACAGGTAACAAGTGCAAACGACAGGTAACAAGTGCAAACGACAGGTAACAAGTGCAAACGACAGGTAACAAGGGCAAACGACAGGTAACAAGGTTAAACGACAGGTAACAAGGTGCAAACGACAGGTAACAAGTGCAAACGACAGGTAACAAGTGCAAACGACAGGTAACAAGTGCAGACGACAGGTAACAAGGGCAAACGACAGGTAACAAGGTTAAACGACAGGTAACAAGGTGCAAACGACAGGTAACAAGTGCAAACGACAGGTAACAAGGGCAAACGACAGGTAACAAGGGCAAATGACAGGTAACAAGGGCAAACGACAGGTAACAAGGACAAACGACGGGTAACAAGGACAAACGACGGGTAACAAGTGCAAACGACAGGTAACAAGGGCAAACGACAGGTAACAAGGACAAACGAAGGGTAACAAGGGCAAACGACAGGTAACAAGTGCAAACGACAGGTAACAAGGGCAAACGACAGGTAACAAGGACAAACGACAGGTAACAAGGGCAAACGACAGGTAACAAGTGCAAACGACAGGTAACAAGGACAAACGACAGGTAACAAGGGCAAACGACAGGTAACAAGGGCAAACGACAGGTAACAAGTGCAAACGACAGGTAACAAGGGCAAACGACAGGTAACAAGGGCAAACGACAGGTAACAAGTGCAAACGACAGGTAACAAGGACAAACGACAGGTAACAAGGGTAAAAGACAGGTAACAAGGTGCAAACGACAGGTAACAAGTGCAAACGACAGGTAACAAGTGCAAACGACAGGTAACAAGGACAAACGACAGGTAACAAGTGCAAACGACAGGTAACAAGGACAAACGACAGGTAACAAGGGCAAACGACAGGTAACAAGTGCAAACGACAGGTAACAAGGGCAAACGACAGGTAACAAGTGCAAACGACAGGTAACAAGGACAAACGACAGGTAACAAGGGCAAACGACAGGTAACAAGGGCAAACGACAGGTAACAAGGGCAAACGACAGGTAACAAGGTGCAAACGACAGGTAACAAGGACAAACGACAGGTAACAAGTGCAAACGACAGGTAACAAGGACAAACGACAGGTAACAAGTGCAAACGACAGGTAACAAGTGCAAACGACAGGTAACAAGGACAAACGACAGGTAACAAGTGCAAACGACAGGTAACAAGGACAAACGACAGGTAACAAGGGCAAACGACAGGTAACAAGGGCAAACGACAGGTAACAAGTGCAAACGACAGGTAACAAGGACAAACGACAGGTAACAAGGGCAAACGACAGGTAACAAGGGCAAACGACAGGTAACAAGTGCAAACGACAGGTAACAAGGACAAACGACAGGTAACAAGGGCAAACGACAGGTAACAAGTGCAAACGACAGGTAACAAGGACAAACGACAGGTAACAAGGGCAAACGACAGGTAACAAGTGCAAACGACAGGTAACAAGGGCAAACGACAGGTAACAAGTGCAAACGACAGGTAACAAGGACAAACGACAGGTAACAAGGGCAAACGACAGGTAACAAGTGCAAACGACAGGTAACAAGGGCAAACGACAGGTAACAAGGGCAAACGACAGGTAACAAGGGCAAACGACAGGTAACAAGGGCAAACGACAGGTAACAAGTGCAAACGACAGGTAACAAGTGCAAACGACAGGTAACAAGGACAAACGACAGGTAACAAGGGCAAACGACAGGTAACAAGGGCAAACGACAGGTAACAAGTGCAAACGACAGGTAACAAGGGCAAACGACAGGTAACAAGGGCAAACGACAGGTAACAAGGGCAAACGACAGGTAACAAGGACAAACGACAGGTAACAAGGGCAAACGACAGGTAACAAGTGCAAACGACAGGTAACAAGTGCAAACGACAGGTAACAAGTGCAAACGACAGGTAACAAGTGCAAACGACAGGTAACAAGGGCAAACGACAGGTAACAAGGTTAAACGACAGGTAACAAGGTGCAAACGACAGGTAACAAGTGCAAACGACAGGTAACAAGTGCAAACGACAGGTAACAAGTGCAAACGACAGGTAACAAGGGCAAACGACAGGTAACAAGGTTAAACGACAGGTAACAAGGTGCAAACGACAGGTAACAAGTGCAAACGACAGGTAACAAGGGCAAACGACAGGTAACAAGGGCAAACGACAGGTAACAAGGGCAAACGACAGGTAACAAGGACAAACGACGGGTAACAAGGACAAACGACAGGTAACAAGTGCAAACGACAGGTAACAAGGGCAAACGACAGGTAACAAGGACAAACGACAGGTAACAAGGGCAAACGACAGGTAACAAGGGCAAACGACAGGTAACAAGTGCAAACGACAGGTAACAAGGGCAAACGACAGGTAACAAGGACAAACGACAGGTAACAAGGGCAAACGACAGGTAACAAGTGCAAACGACAGGTAACAAGGACAAACTACAGGTAACAAGGGCAAACGACAGGTAACAAGTGCAAACGACAGGTAACAAGGACAAACGACAGGTAACAAGGGCAAACGACAGGTAACAAGTGCAAACGACAGGTAACAAGGACAAACTACAGGTAACAAGGGCAAACGACAGGTAACAAGGGCAAACGACAGGTAACAAGTGCAAACGACAGGTAACAAGGACAAACGACAGGTAACAAGGGCAAACGACAGGTAACAAGTGCAAACGACAGGTAACAAGGACAAACGACAGGTAACAAGGGCAAACGACAGGTAACAAGTGCAAACGACAGGTAACAAGGGCAAACGACAGGTAACAAGTGCAAACGACAGGTAACAAGGACAAACGACAGGTAACAAGGGCAAACGACAGGTAACAAGTGCAAACGACAGGTAACAAGGACAAACGACAGGTAACAAGTGCAAACGACAGTTAACAAGTGCAAACGACAGGTAACAAGGGCAAACGACAGGTAACAAGTGCAAACGACAGGTAACAAGGACAAACGACAGGTAACAAGGGCAAACGACAGGTAACAAGGGCAAACGACAGGTAACAAGGGCAAACGACAGGTAACAAGGGCAAACGACAGGTAACAAGGGCAAACGACAGGTAACAAGGGCAAACGACAGGTAACAAGGGCAAACGACAGGTAACAAGTGCAAACGACAGGTAACAAGGGCAAACGACAGGTAACAAGGGCAAACGACAGGTAACAAGGGCAAACGACAGGTAACAAGGACAAACGACAGGTAACAAGGGCAAACGACAGGTAACAAGGGCAAACGACAGGATACAAGTGCAAACGACAGGTAACAAGTGCAAACGACAGGTAACAAGTGCAAACGACAGGTAACAAGTGCAAACGACAGGTAACAAGGGCAAACGACAGGTAACAAGGTTAAACGACAGGTAACAAGGTGCAAACGACAGGTAACAAGTGCAAACGACAGGTAACAAGTGCAAACGACAGGTAACAAGTGCAGACGACAGGTAACAAGGGCAAACGACAGGTAACAAGGTTAAACGACAGGTAACAAGGTGCAAACGACAGGTAACAAGTGCAAACGACAGGTAACAAGGGCAAACGACAGGTAACAAGGGCAAATGACAGGTAACAAGGGCAAACGACAGGTAACAAGGACAAACGACGGGTAACAAGGACAAACGACGGGTAACAAGTGCAAACGACAGGTAACAAGGGCAAACGACAGGTAACAAGGACAAACGACAGGTAACAAGGGCAAACGACAGGTAACAAGTGCAAACGACAGGTAACAAGGGCAAACGACAGGTAACAAGGACAAACGACAGGTAACAAGGGCAAACGACAGGTAACAAGTGCAAACGACAGGTAACAAGGACAAACGACAGGTAACAAGGGCAAACGACAGGTAACAAGGGCAAACGACAGGTAACAAGTGCAAACGACAGGTAACAAGGGCAAACGACAGGTAACAAGGGCAAACGACAGGTAACAAGTGCAAACGACAGGTAACAAGGACAAACGACAGGTAACAAGGGTAAAAGACAGGTAACAAGGTGCAAACGACAGGTAACAAGTGCAAACGACAGGTAACAAGTGCAAACGACAGGTAACAAGGACAAACGACAGGTAACAAGTGCAAACGACAGGTAACAAGGACAAACGACAGGTAACAAGGGCAAACGACAGGTAACAAGTGCAAACGACAGGTAACAAGGGCAAACGACAGGTAACAAGTGCAAACGACAGGTAACAAGGACAAACGACAGGTAACAAGGGCAAACGACAGGTAACAAGGGCAAACGACAGGTAACAAGGGCAAACGACAGGTAACAAGGTGCAAACGACAGGTAACAAGGACAAACGACAGGTAACAAGTGCAAACGACAGGTAACAAGGACAAACGACAGGTAACAAGTGCAAACGACAGGTAACAAGTGCAAACGACAGGTAACAAGGACAAACGACAGGTAACAAGTGCAAACGACAGGTAACAAGGACAAACGACAGGTAACAAGGGCAAACGACAGGTAACAAGGGCAAACGACAGGTAACAAGTGCAAACGACAGGTAACAAGGACAAACGACAGGTAACAAGGGCAAACGACAGGTAACAAGGGCAAACGACAGGTAACAAGGGCAAACGACAGGTAACAAGTGCAAACGACAGGTAACAAGTGCAAACGACAGTTAACAAGTGCAAACGACAGGTAACAAGGGCAAACGACAGGTAACAAGTGCAAACGACAGGTAACAAGGACAAACGACAGGTAACAAGGGCAAACGACAGGTAACAAGGGCAAACGACAGGTAACAAGGGCAAACGACAGGTAACAAGGGCAAACGACAGGTAACAAGGGCAAACGACAGGTAACAAGGGCAAACGACAGGTAACAAGGGCAAACGACAGGTAACAAGTGCAAACGACAGGTAACAAGGGCAAACGACAGGTAACAAGGGCAAACGACAGGTAACAAGGGCAAACGACAGGTAACAAGGGCAAACGACAGGTAACAAGTGCAAACGACAGGTAACAAGGACAAACGACAGGTAACAAGGGCAAACGACAGGTAACAAGTGCAAACGACAGGTAACAAGGGCAAACGACAGGTAACAAGTGCAAACGACAGGTAACAAGGACAAACGACAGGTAACAAGGGCAAACGACAGGTAACAAGTGCAAACGACAGGTAACAAGGGCAAACGACAGGTAACAAGGGCAAACGACAGGTAACAAGGGCAAACGACAGGTAACAAGGGCAAACGACAGGTAACAAGTGCAAACGACAGGTAACAAGTGCAAACGACAGGTAACAAGGACAAACGACAGGTAACAAGGGCAAACGACAGGTAACAAGGGCAAACGACAGGTAACAAGTGCAAACGACAGGTAACAAGGGCAAACGACAGGTAACAAGGGCAAACGACAGGTAACAAGGGCAAACGACAGGTAACAAGGACAAACGACAGGTAACAAGGGCAAACGACAGGTAACAAGTGCAAACGACAGGTAACAAGTGCAAACGACAGGTAACAAGTGCAAACGACAGGTAACAAGTGCAAACGACAGGTAACAAGGGCAAACGACAGGTAACAAGGTTAAACGACAGGTAACAAGGTGCAAACGACAGGTAACAAGTGCAAACGACAGGTAACAAGTGCAAACGACAGGTAACAAGTGCAAACGACAGGTAACAAGGGCAAACGACAGGTAACAAGGTTAAACGACAGGTAACAAGGTGCAAACGACAGGTAACAAGTGCAAACGACAGGTAACAAGGGCAAACGACAGGTAACAAGGGCAAACGACAGGTAACAAGGGCAAACGACAGGTAACAAGGACAAACGACGGGTAACAAGGACAAACGACAGGTAACAAGTGCAAACGACAGGTAACAAGGGCAAACGACAGGTAACAAGGACAAACGACAGGTAACAAGGGCAAACGACAGGTAACAAGTGCAAACGACAGGTAACAAGGGCAAACGACAGGTAACAAGGACAAACGACAGGTAACAAGGGCAAACGACAGGTAACAAGTGCAAACGACAGGTAACAAGGACAAACTACAGGTAACAAGGGCAAACGACAGGTAACAAGTGCAAACGACAGGTAACAAGGACAAACGACAGGTAACAAGGGCAAACGACAGGTAACAAGTGCAAACGACAGGTAACAAGGACAAACTACAGGTAACAAGGGCAAACGACAGGTAACAAGGGCAAACGACAGGTAACAAGTGCAAACGACAGGTAACAAGGACAAACGACAGGTAACAAGGGCAAACGACAGGTAACAAGTGCAAACGACAGGTAACAAGGACAAACGACAGGTAACAAGGGCAAACGACAGGTAACAAGTGCAAACGACAGGTAACAAGGGCAAACGACAGGTAACAAGTGCAAACGACAGGTAACAAGGACAAACGACAGGTAACAAGGGCAAACGACAGGTAACAAGTGCAAACGACAGGTAACAAGGACAAACGACAGGTAACAAGGGCAAACGACAGGTAACAAGGGCAAACGACAGGTAACAAGGGCAAACGACAGGTAACAAGGGCAAACGACAGGTAACAAGTGCAAACGACAGGTAACAAGTGCAAACGACAGTTAACAAGTGCAAACGACAGGTAACAAGGGCAAACGACAGGTAACAAGTGCAAACGACAGGTAACAAGGACAAACGACAGGTAACAAGGGCAAACGACAGGTAACAAGGGCAAACGACAGGTAACAAGGGCAAACGACAGGTAACAAGGTGCAAACGACAGGTAACAAGGACAAACGACAGGTAACAAGTGCAAACGACAGGTAACAAGGACAAACGACAGGTAACAAGTGCAAACGACAGGTAACAAGTGCAAACGACAGGTAACAAGGACAAACGACAGGTAACAAGTGCAAACGACAGGTAACAAGGACAAACGACAGGTAACAAGGGCAAAAGACAGGTAACAAGGGCAAACGACAGGTAACAAGGACAAACGACAGGTAACAAGGGCAAACGACAGGTAACAAGGGCAAACGACAGGTAACAAGTGCAAACGACAGGTAACAAGGGCAAACGACAGGTAACAAGTGCAAACGACAGGTAACAAGGGCAAACGACAGGTAACAAGTGCAAACGACAGGTAACAAGGACAAACGACAGGTAACAAGGGCAAACGACAGGTAACAAGGGCAAACGACAGGTAACAAGGGCAAACGACAGGTAACAAGGACAAACGACAGGTAACAAGGGCAAACGACAGGTAACAAGTGCAAACGACAGGTAACAAGGGCAAACGACAGGTAACAAATGCAAACGACAGGTAACAAGGACAAACGACAGGTAACAAGGGCAAACGACAGGTAACAAGGGCAAACGACAGGTAACAAGGGCAAACGACAGGTAACAAGGGCAAACGACAGGTAACAAGGGCAAACGACAGGTAACAAGGGCAAACGACAGGTAACAAGGGCAAACGACAGGTAACAAATGCAAACGACAGGTAACAAGGACAAACGACAGGTAACAAGGGCAAACGACAGGTAACAAGGGCAAACGACAGGTAACAAGGGCAAACGACAGGTAACAAGGGCAAACGACAGGTAACAAGGGCAAACGACAGGTAACAAGGACAAACGACAGGTAACAAGGGCAAACGACAGGTAACAAGGGCAAACAACAGGTAACAAGGTGCAAACGACAGGTAACAAGGGCAAACGACAGGTAACAAGGGCAAACGACAGGTAACAAGTGCAAACAACAGGTAACAAGGGCAAACGACAGGTAACAAGGGCAAACGACAGGTAACAAGTGCAAACGACAGGTAACAAGGTGCAAACGACAGGTAACAAGGGCAAACGACAGGTAACAAGTGCAAACGACAGGTAACAAGGGCAAACGACAGGTAACAAGGTGCAAACGACAGGTAACAAGGACAAACGACAGGTAACAAGGTGCAATGAGTTCCATTGATCAACAGTTACAAAAGGTGAACTCTGGTGACGCCTTGTGGCTTCATTGTGTCATTGCATGTTTAATAGCAGTCTGGAGCATAGGCCTCCAGTGAACCAGCCGTGATCCTTAATGAAGCCGGTGTTTGTTTAGCATGTGCTTGTTTGTCTCCGTGTGGATAAATGACTCACAGATGCTGCCGATGGAGGAGGTGATGAAGGCGAACTTGAGCAGACTGACCGCCTGGCACCACGCCGACCTTTGACCTCCAGTGAGCACGGCAAACAGAGACCCAGAGATGATCAGCGCCGAACAACCTGCAAAATGAATGTTGTTTCTAAGGCTGCAGCTAATGATTATTCTACTGTTATGTTGATTCTAAAACATTACACTGAACTCTGCAAAAACTAAAATCTGAAATCTTGGTAATGACTTTGGATGAGTCTGTGTCCCTTGAACATCATTTTAAAAAAAACAATTTCTTTCAGATGTGGAACAATGTCCAAACTTGTATTCATGGTAAATACAAGGAACAAAGAACATGACACAGAGAGGGAACATACAATTTACATAAACACATTAAAATAGTCCTACACGTTTAGTCCAGAGCACAGTATTATGAATATGTCCGTTCTCTTTTTTCTATATATATTTATTTATTTTTTAACATTTTAAAAAAACACATGAAACAGAACAAGACCAGGGTAAATAAATCCAAATGAAACAAAGGCACAACATTTTTCCGTATGTTAATGATATTGTCAGTCAAGTCCTTGATCGTCATCTATTTTTTATGCAGGCATTTTTGGCTGCTGCCAGGACATCGCACCTACATGTTTTTAAATCCTCATTGACTCCCTGTTTTGTCTGACACTTGGAGCGCTGCAGACACTCCAGTGTATTTAACTGTGAAGCTCCTGACATCGGTCTTTTAAAGGTGTCATGCTACGACTTTGGAAGAATCTCCAATTGAACGTGATAAAAATGAAAGATTTTTAAAGATCTTTTTCAAATTACTTTGCACAAAATGATTGCTTTGATGACCTGAACCTCTGATCTAAAGCTCTAAGGATCCCCTTAAACCTCTTGTGCGCTCCTCAGGTTGGGAATATGTAGATTAAAACAAACAAAAACGAAAAATATTTTATTTGCATTTTTCATTGAAAACATGCATTTACCACTTGACCTGGGCTGACCTGAGACCTGAGACTTGGCTGGGCTGGTCGCCATAGAGACAAATAAGTTTAATGCCATAAAGGGCTGTTACAAGTTGATCGATCGCACATAATCGATTATAGAGATAATTGTCCACAACATTAGTAAGAATCAAAATTATACAGAAAACATCCACATTTAGTTTTTATGATGAAGAAACCATTTTATCTGCAAATATGTTTGAAGATGTTCTCAAGCTGCATCAGTTTAACTTTATCTGAGTCTAATTAGTTTAAATAAATAAAAAATCTATTAACAAGCTTTTCGTAATTAAACTAATTGTTTAACCGAAAGAATAATCGATCGGTCAGATTGATCGGCCACACTCCGGAACATTCCAGGCCAGCACAGACAATCACATGACAGAACCTCTACCAGAAAAGTTACATAGTTCACCTTTAAATTTAAATAACATTATCTTACCTATATCTGAGAATGTGAGATTAATGAGTGGAATCCAGCAGCGATTTCTGAACTTCCCTCTGCACTGGAAATAAAATGAGTCAAGACGTTCGTGTAATACAGTTTTATATGGCCAAAGAAAGAGTTTGTATTCTCAATTCAAGTCTATTTTCTACCTTAGCTTTGACCAAGAGGACGAAACAATTCCCCGAAAGTCCCATCAGCATCTCCAGACTCAGGACCGACACCAGGAGCCACTTCTCCGCCTGGGACCACGAGAACTCTGGCAGATTAGAGGAGCCGTTCACATTCACTGGCAAAACAACAACAACATTAACCCGAGAGAACGTCAAATATGTCAGTTTGCTGGCTGGACTTACTTTTAAAGAATAAATATGTCCTCCTCAACACTCTCTGTGGTGATGCAGCCTGTGTGTGTTTGCAGCATGCATGGAAGAGTCATTATTAGGATGTCGTCAAACTCACATTAATTAAATTTACATGCGTCGTTTAACTCAAATGTGCAGCGTCTCCCTCTAGATTTTGTCGTCCAAAATTTGTTTTAATAGTTTTCAGATTACTGTTACAACTCTTGAATCAACGAAAACTACAAACATACATGTCTATTAATTAACCAATTGATTTGTTTATTTATTTGTTTATTTTATTTATTAAGACACTTTCACATGTGTCACTATTAAGTTTAAACATAGAACTATATATTCAGAATTTCATGTTAAATGTGATACTGCCGATGTTATATCTATCTATCTCTCTCTCTATATATATATATATATATATATATATAGTTAGTTAGTAGTTAGTTAGTTAGTTCGTTGGTTAGTTGGTTAGTTCAGTAGAGACCACAATAATCATTATTGTGAAATCTCCGTCACGTAAGTGTCTCTGGACCACGCCTCCATACGTCATCACGTCGCTTCCACTTCCGGTGCACGCAGAGCCCCTTCCTAGAGTCCGCTGTTCTGGTTTAGAAGGCCAAATAGCGATATTTCTGGTAAGTTTTACATTCATTCAACATTACCACTATTCAGAGCGCGTTTCTATTCACATGGGCATGCACAGATATCTCAGTAGAGTGTATTAGATGTCCTTTAAAGGCTGCATTTGTCAGGGATTCGCCTCAAGAGACCTTTTCTTATAAAAAAGTCCTTGACGCTCACCGGTGTTAGCTTAGCCACACGTTAGCATTGTACAAGTTCAAACTCTTGTCTACTGAAAGACTCATACACGCAGCTATTTGATTTTTTTATATAAATAGAAAACAGATCAATGCTTGTATAACGGACTTTGTGTAATCTTTTCATAATGCGATCTCAGGTTAGAGCTAGGATAATACATAGATGACATTAGGGACTCGGGTGCACAGATATTTACAGAGGCAATAAATGTAAATGAGTCGTTTGTACGTGATTTCACCGCGTTTAAAAGTGATAAATGCCACATTTACTGCCTGTTTACTGTTATTTGCGCCGATGTAATTATGTTATTGTTTACTGAAGAAAGCATGTGTGTGTTCGTGTTTTGCTGTCATAGTCTGATTGATTTCTGGAGTGCATTTCATATATTATATGTTCTTTATTTTCAGCACAAGATGGCTTCAGCGTTACGTTTAATTTACTGTTCCTCAAGACCAGGTACAGTTATACAAGAGAACACATTTGTCAAAGCTTTGATGACTTTTATATTAGACTGTAAAGCTGATGTAAAATGATCTAAATGCATTTACATCCTGAGATCTAAGCCTGTCACATTTATACTTTACAACTATATCAATGTGTTGGAGGCTCAATAGCCACAGAGTGCTTTTATTTTTATGTTTTCCCCCTAGTATGATAAGATTGAACTTGCATAGGATTGAATAAATATGACTAATTATAAATAAGAACTAAAATGTCATTCTGCCATTTCATAATCACAGCTCATGTTTTTTTTTTTTTTTTAGCAATATATTATACATTTAGAAAAGAGTTTACTGGTAATATCCATCTTCAGTGCCATATAGTAGTTGAATTATTATTGTTTTTCGTGATATTTCCATAGCGACATCACCCTTCAAAATGTGTTGTTGTGACAGGCCTGTTCAGATCATTTAAATACAATTATTCAGGCTGGTTTAAGTAGTTGTCATATATTCGGGACATTGTAGCCTTTACGTAATTACGACGTGCACTTTAGGGCTGTAATCCACTACAGAAACTCTTGATCAACTAATCTGACATGGAGTTAAAAGCTTTCAAAACTATCTCCCCAATCCAACTATATATTTGACCCAAAGTGCACTGACGAGGCAAGAAAAGTACTCAGTAAATTGCATGTTTGTGTGCAAGAAAGTCAGAATAAATTCCCAAATAAAACTCATTCCATGCCCTTTCCTTTCTCCTGTTGTACAAATAAATCCATTTGAAATCCCCAAATAAATTGTTGCTAATAAAGACTTTGGTCCTACAGTCCTCGTTTAAGTGCTTGACGTTGATACTAACTATAATGAAGTTAACATTTCTTTTTTTGCACAGGCTCGTTTGCAGCGAGTCGGAGTTTAGTGCGGCCGTTCAGTGTGTCTGCGCAAAGAGAGGGCTTCAGTAAGTGCCCGTAAAACACCTACAGAGTTTAATGTTCACCACAAACGCCAAACATGGAGTCCTCTTTTATTTGTGTGCAGAGTATGTGAACGCCCAGGAGCTTCCCACAGACATGAAGTCCATCACAGACAGAGCCGCGCAGACGCTGCTGTGGACGGAGCTTTTCAGAGGCGAGAAAATCATTCACTCCACGCTCTCATCCCGCTGTCGACAGAAAAAACGCCAGTTCCTAAAGTTACATCTGCAGTTTAGAACATTTCGGATCACACCAGCCCAGACGTTAGCGTAAGACACTCGGGATGTCTCACAATAACATCGTGGGCCCGTCACATGTGTAAATACAAGCTCTTTTGTCTGAGGCGAGACACATTGTGACTTTTAAATCTGACAAATGCACAGAGCCAGGTTTCAATTTCTTAGTGCTTTTTATTGACATATTAGTTAACAAAAGCAAAATACTGTGAGGATTTAGGATTCCTTATTTAGTTTTTGTTGTTTACTAGATCTGACAAATTTCACCTCATTTTTAGACAAAAAACCCTTAGAATAAGATATTAAAGGAGACATTTTATGCTATATCATCTTTATTGAGGGTTTCATCTTGTTACAACAGTTTCACGTAATAACTTTACTCAAAGTTGTATTTTGATTATAGCTAATCCTGTTTTGTCCTGCAACCGAAAATGTCTATTTTCACTACCCCCTATCCCCACCTACATCGCTGTGCTTGCTTACAATTGTTTGAAAATGTTAAGACTCAAAGAGACATGTTTGGTTCTAAAATGTCATGATGTAACTTCAAATGAAAAACGTGTAAATGCTGCTGCAAGAGGCGGAGCTAATGATTATGTTCACACAGTTCTGCAGTTTAGAACAGAAGACAAATGACCCGCTTCTATTTATAAGTTGTTTTCAGTATTGTCCTTATCATCACATAATATGTGTCGTGTTGTACGATCTGTCCAAATGTTCAGTCCAACATTAGTTTGGTGTGTGTCAGAGCTGCTTTAAAG
>NW_027315971.1:0-88632 GCF_026437365.1 Eucyclogobius newberryi
CACACTTCACAGCCTGTATAGCTGAGGCACTGGGTTTCACTTAACACCTGTTAACATGTTGTCTGTGCAGTTCTATTCAGCTCTTAAACTTTTATATGTTCTATAGGGATGTTTTCTGGATTCTTAATGTTTTATATTGACACAAAGCTAATTTAATTTTAAGTTTATACAGAAATTAAACAGACATTATAGAAATTATACAGAATCTGTGCATAAAACTACATATTGCACATTGTTGTGTTTTTAGCATATATGTCTTTATGAAACCTGTTCCATGTTTGCTTTAGTATCTCGTCAGACAAAGAAAACCCTCAAGGATTATCCTGGTCAGGCATCTTAATTATTCATTATTAATCAAGCTAATCTTGATCTTAAATTATTCAGATTATGTGCATTGATGAAGGAGTTATTTAACAAATTTGTACAGCTCTCAAAATATGCAACCTCTCCTCTAAATATGTCGAGAGAAAAAATAGTCCATGAGCAATGTGTAAGAACATATGTACTAATGTAACAGTATTCCTCTGGACGACACCCTACACAATGCACAGACAAAATGTCTGCTATTTAGTGCTCTGTATTTAAATTAACTTTTAAATCACCACAATATCATACAACAATTAGTCAAAATCCTAATAATTGAAGTATGTTTCCCCTTGTATATTGTCAGTAAAAGAAACATTAACAAAGCAATTGCCCTTGGTTTGAAAGGAAATGTACTTACTGTCCTATGAAGAGCTCCTCTCCCCCAGGTTGCTGCTGTTACTGTGTTTTGAAAGGCAATAAACT
This sequence comes from Eucyclogobius newberryi, assembly GCF_026437365.1. Taxonomy (NCBI): domain Eukaryota; kingdom Metazoa; phylum Chordata; class Actinopteri; order Gobiiformes; family Gobiidae; genus Eucyclogobius; species Eucyclogobius newberryi. The sequence goes on from NW_027315971.1 coordinate 790, forward strand.
TTTTCAGAGACAGTCACTTAACCCAGGGCTTTTTCACAGTGGCTCATAGGGATAGGCTTACGTGCTTTGGCCTCTGGAGTATGTGGTACTCTTTTTAAAAAGGGGGTTGTGCTAGAAATGCATGCATTTAACATAACTAATCCCTCCCTCAAAACTGGAATTTCAGCCTTACTATGGCACCAGGGGTCTTAGGAGCACTCTTAATAAAAGCCTCAAGAGATGTGACTGCTCGAGCTTGTCATTACTTCCATTATTCTTATGACAACAAACAGATTCACAAAGGAGGTAAAATTTTAATGCTTGATTGTTATTTCTTAATTCTACAAGTTGTGAAATTATTTTTCACTTTAAGAATATTGATTGCAAGCATGGAAGTTATTACAACACACTTAATTCATATTAGTGTGTTAATGTGTTGTGCATGTGAAACTAAATGAGGACAATCCAGGACATAAATTGTTGCATTGTTTCAATTTATTAAACAAGAATTTACTAAACAATAATCTAATCATTTGCCTTTGAAATGGAGAGGTGTCATACTGCACTGGTCAGTCATAATTTAGCCCAGGGTGTAACTGTTGACCCTCTCTTCTTCAGTGACTCTAAACTTGGACTGCAGTCTGACCCAACAGACACATTATACAAGACCGCACATAAATTATTGACATAAAACTAGACATAATGTCCTTGGATTGTGCTACTTTGAAAAGAGACTTGTTCGTTGGACTATATTCAACATTGTTCTTTCTATACCATGAGTAGACAAAACATGTACATTATGGACATTCAAAAGAAAGAACACAACATAAAAAGACATAAAGCTTTCAGCTTCAGAAAATTCAAGTCCACTCCAAAATGTGGGAACTCTGTAAATTAGCTTGTACTACATACTAAATGAGATTGTTAAAAATGATATTGAGTAGTACAGTACCTACCGAAGAGGTTTTTAATCTTTCTGGGATTCTCCTTGTTAGATAAAGGTTAAATAAAAATTAGATAAAAATACCTTTACAAAGGAAGTAGAATTTTGTAAAATGCATACATTTTAATATATATATATATTTCAAATTTAACATACACAAAATACAAATTTGAACATTTAATATTCTTTGTGCTCTCACATCATTTGCTTTTCAAAAGTAATCAGTACTTTTGATTTAATACAGAATTTGAATAACTTCCTTTTTGGTTAAGCGCTTGCATAACATAAGACCATAATATTGGCTGCAGACACACAATCACAAAGGCACATGTTCAACTTATCACTCAACAAAATCTTGGATAGAGAGCCATTTTTCAATTGCCACTCATCATTCTGAAAACACAATAGATGAAAATCGCATGAATGACAATGCCAGATAAGATAGTATGTGCTCTTGTCGTTTTTATTATTATGCTCACCTCTGACAGTGAGTTTAGTTGTGCACTCTGCCCGGCCGAGGGGGTTTTCAGCCACAATCTTGTACTCCCCACTGTCTTTGGACCCCACCCGCAGGATGAGCAGGGAGCAAACCCCACAGGTGTTGGAGATGAAGTAGTTGGTGTTGGTGTTGAGGCTGATGTTGTTCCTGTACCAGGTGACGTGGGGGGTGGGGTCTCCTTTAATAGCACAGCTCATGTAGCACTCGTAGCCCTGGGGAGCTGCGTGCATCTTCAGCGGTATAAGGAACTTAGGCGCACACTGGAGATCACAGGGCTTTGATTCAGCCAAGTTCACGGTGAACTTCTCTGAAAAGAAAAACAGACATGTTTTACTTTGACAGAGCCAGGATGTTGGTACCTAGCTGTATGTTTGTAGTTTTTGATTGGTAGGTAAACATGCTGGCCACTTGACTATACTTTAGTTTTATATTTGATTTAATGTGTACCCTTTTTAGTTGGAATCAGCCACTTTGGAGACTCAGATGGTTTGGAGGACCCCATGTCGTTTTTCGCATACACTCTGAACTGGTACTCTCGACCCGGCAGAATGTTGCAGGCTGTGAACTTGTTGTTGAAGATTCGGTCGGCCACTGTGTGCCACTGTCTTTTGTGTGAGTCACGTTTGGTCACCATGTAGTGCAGCCGGTCGTCTTTCTTCTCATCAGGAGATGGAGCCCAGGAAATAGTGACTGTCCCTGGGACGTTCTCATCAAGATCCACGGGGCCTGTAGGCTTTGGCTCATCTGTAAATGCCAAAGTGTTGAGTAGAGCGAAAGCCCAAATGCTTTCATCACACACGCTTCATCTTAATAATCCAACATTCTGCACTGAATGCATCGCCCGGGAGGATCCAGCCCACGTTACCTGTGACTCTAATTTCAATGCTGAATGATTCTTGACCAACAATGTTTTTAACGATGATGGCGTAGATGCCAGTATCAGTGCGCTCGGCAGATGGGATCAGCAGCTGGGACATGCCCTCTGCATTACTGATGGTCACTTTCTTGGTCACAGGGACGCCATCTTTGAGCCAGGTGACCTCAGGCCAAGGGGAAGCCTATTAAAACATTAAAGATTATCACGAAGTGCACATAATGAATACGATTTAAAAAAGTGAACCTTCATTTCCAAAAGCCAGTAAATGTAATGTGTTGTCATCATGAATCAACTGAGAAATTGTGTGAACGTTATCTAAAAGGTGTAAAATAAAGTACACAATAAATGACTTGTAAAAAGTATATATTACCTCAAAATTAATATTGAATCTTGCAGAATTTCCAGCCCTTACGATCATGAAACTCTTGATTTTAACATCTGTGAATCTAGGTCTCACTAGATCAGAAAACATAACAGAGGTGAGGCATTATTTCAGTAAACTAAATACAAATTCCAAATGAGATAGCAGGACCTTCCCATACCTGGTGGTGGCATAGCTAAGATGTAGTTGTCGAGCTCTTGTGGCGCACCCTCTCCGCCTTCATTGGTTGCTATGACTCTGACCCAGTACATGCCCAGAGACTTAAGACCTTTGGCTGTGTAGGATGTCATCGTAATAGCATTTGTGTTGCACCGGTCCCAGTCTGTGTTCTCTGCAGGTCGCACCTCCACAAAATACCCCTTGGCTTCATCCTCCTCCCCCTTGATATCTTTGGGTTTGATCCATGATAAGGAAAGTGTTGTGTAGGTGGAGTCTGTCACTTTGAAGTCGATGACCTTGCCAGGAGGCTCTGTGACATTACAACACGTTCAACTAAAAGCATTTTGTTGTATTTGAATTAGGAGTGGGCGATATTGTAAAGAATATGATCTCAATTTTTCTGGACTGTCCCAATGACAATATTCAGATGATTTTATGGCAACCTGAAATGTGCTTAATGTGATTGAGGTTCAAGAATTGCACAAATTGTGAAAATGGATAACATAAAAGTGCAGAAATATCAGTATATGCCCTTGTTTGAAAGATTGCACAGCACAATTGTGTGTGTGTTTTTTACCTGCTCTTAGTCTTTTTAAATAACTGTTTTATTATTACAGATAATATACTCAATGTTCTGATTTAGCATGATCTTCAAAGCAACAATTGGTATTATTCGTTCGATGATATATCTCCCACCTCTATTTTGGATATAATTGTTTTAGTCCACTTACTTTTGGGGTCTCGAGCGAAGACAAACTCAGATGAAACACTAAATTCTCCTGCTCCGGAGTTGTTGATGGCAGCCACTCTAAATTCATACTCCATTCCTTCAATCACATCTTTGACAGGACATAGCTTGCCTTTGTTGGAGAAGAACAGACATGTAAAACAGCATTTTAGCCATTCATTGCAGCGACAGTCCAAGTTTAACAATATAGGCTTACCAACAAAACTAACTTGTGTATGCTATTTACATGTTTAGATTCTGAGACAGATTAACTCATATAAAAGTAAGCAAGTTTGTTGTGTCATAGGGTTGGAAATACTTTTGGTATAGAGACACAATGCAATACACTTGGATTTTAGTATAATAAAAGCTCAGATGGAAGTAGTAAAATGAATGATGAATGAACGTGTATGAACATAATGATTAATAAACCTGATCGGATCATCTCCTCAGGTGGATTCACAGCGCTCCACAGGTTGCTGCCCTTCTTGCGTTTTTCAAGGTTGTATCCCAGAATATTAGTTCCCCCAGTATTTGAAGGAGGAGCCCAAGTCAGATTGATGCAATCCTTGAAAGCAGTGGCAACTTTTGGTGCTGAAGGCTGTCCAGGATAAGCTGTAAGACAATGTTAAACATTTGTGGATATGAGCTGATTATACCAAAATTGAATTAAAAAGATACCTTTTGTGCCTGCTTGAATATCCTCAGTTTCCATCAGTTCACTGGTTCCAATCTCTGTCTCCACCCTGATGCGGTAGCAGTACCTTCTACCGTGGTCTACATCTGAGTCCCTGTACTTGGCCTCAGGGCCGATGAGGCCCACTTTCTTCCATGTGTTTCGTCCGATTTGGTTTCGCTCAAGGATGTAATTGTCAACTTTACAGCCGCCACTGTCTTTTGGGGGTCTCCACTTGAAATCTAGCACTGAAGGGGAAGCTTCAATGATCTCCAGTGGTCCCATTGGTGGAGTGGGTTTATCTGTCAAAAATAGGTGTTTAGAAAAGTGTATTTCAGAGAAACAACCTGGTTTTAATAAAGAGGTTGTGTTCAGTAAAATACTTAGTTTCTTTAGGTTTTAACTTTACAGACCTGCACGCAAAGTACATTATTGCTCAATCTAACCTATTTACGTCTGTATTGAAAACCTAAGTTGTTGCTTGCTTTGTAAAAAAAAAAAAAGGTTCTTATTATTCACATGATTTCAGTCTCATCTAATTAACATGACTTCAGTCTCCGCTAAGCAAATGCTTTTCAGGAAAACCAAAAAGTGATATAACATTTCTGAATCGTTTGAATGGACGTTACTGTGTAGCATACCCAGCACAATGAGTTGACTAAAGGCTTCCACTGTGCCAAACTCGTTTTTAAGTTTGATCTTGACTTCGCCGCTGTCTTTACGCTGGAGTTTGGTCAGAAGGAGGCGGGAGCAGCCTTCCGTGTGCTCAATCTTGATGTTGGACTCTTCTGACAGCTCCTCACCCTCCAGGTACCACTGCACTTTGATTGGGTCCCGGCCAACAAAGGGCAGTTTAAAGGTCGCCTTTTGACCCTTTTTAACCGTCACTGAGGTTTTAAATGTTTCAAGATCTTCAGCTTCAAATCGGGGTGGGTCTAAAATGGTAAAAATTCAAGTCAATTTAGTAGGGTTAGGGGGCACTTGGCACAGTACGTCAACAGTAGCATTATGACTAACTAAAATCAGCTTCATGCACAATTAACTGTTTATTGCTTTTCTATTTTAATCTCAAAATCCTATACGTGCACACCTTTTTACTTGTTTTATGTTACTCAGATGTTTTCTAACCCAGATTATGACACATATACACTCATTTTTGCTCATATTTACCTTCCACAACAACCATGGCCTCGGTTTTGCGTCCATCTGCTTCAAATTTATATTTCCCTCCAAATTCATCTGTAACTTTGTGGATTTTCAGTCTGTGGAAACTTCCATCTTGAGTAATAGTAACACCCTCCGCATCAGTCTTAATCTGTAAAAAAACAAAAAACAAAAAGGAAAACATTATAATAGTTATGTAACCCCCTTGTTCTGCTCTTGTTGCACTCACTTCTTCTCCATCTTTGTACCAGATTCCTTTACAGTCTTCGCTGCTCACTTTGCACTCCAGCTCGGCCGCCTCTCCCATAATGGCTTTGCAGTCAGAAAGCCCAGCGTGAAAGTGCACTCCCGGGTCTGAAGATTTAGCAGCCACTTAGTTAGAACACATTCTAAGACTGGATTTTAAAGTCCCCATTTGTTAAATTTCATAGAAATGAATGCCTCCACACTTACCTTCAATCACAACCTTAAATCTCCAAATTGAGGTAATGAACAAAACATGTTGAAATCCAATTTGCATTGCAACATGTTTTGTTTGATAGTGTTGCAATTACATCTCAATGTCAATGAATAACAATTAATAGATAAATACAAATGCTAAATCAAAAAGAACAAAATAGTCTTCATTTCTTGATCCTCTGTCTTGTCTTGCTTGAGATTGCTCTAATGAAAACCCACGTTTAAAAGCCTTTTATTGTGGATGGTTTCTGTGGCACCAACCCTCAAGTTCAGTCTTCAATGTGATTTCAAAGGATGAGCGTCTTCCAACTTGTCTTCTCTCTTCACACATCATAATGTTTCAGGTGCGCTTAAGAGGGAATCTATTTGTGTCATTATTCAGTGGAATACTAACCTCAAGGCACTGATTCATCCTGAATCAACTCTTAAAAACGAGCAAGATTATCTACATGAAACACAGGGACAGAAGCAAGCGACACAACACTGCAAAAACATGGGTCTTGACATTTTTCAAGAATTAGGTTGTTCCTTCCTTGTTGTTTGATTGAATAGCTTTATGCCTTAAGCATTGCAATCTAAACATTAGTCCAAGGATTGTCAGAATGTCATTGTGATCAGTCATTTCTCTAAATGAGATCAAATAGTACATTCTGTGCTTACACTCTGCAGGCCACTGCTGAAGTCATCTGCACCTCAGATGGCTTTTTTCAGTGAACAGTGCTTCCCATGCAGCAGATAAGGCAGCTCCTGTAATCTTACCACTAACAGTTTCGGCGATCAATGGGCCTTGGCGTGTGCGGCCTGAATGCTTGCCAGCTGCTCGTGGGACGTCAGGCTCTGCAGCCTCACCATCGCTGCCTGACGGCCTCACGCCATTATCACCACTGGCACCTCCCTCTCCTCTGCCTTTTTATTTTCAGTTTTAGAGGATATCATTACCATCAGTCCAATGTTTCTTTTTCTGTTGGATATGCCTTACAAAAATCATTAATGAAAACAGTAACCTTAACAATTAACATATCCACATGACGTATCAACACAAGATCTGCAGCATGAAATGACACAACAACACACATTTCAGTAAAGAAGAAGATGTGAAATATATACGCGTGGCACAGAAAATGTGACAAAAACAAAATAATGTTCATCTTAAGATTTGGTTAAAAGACAAACAACATTGACAAGAGGAACCCCCCCACCACCACCACCACCACCACACACACACACACACACACACACACACACACACACACACACACACACACACACACACACACACACACACACACACACACATACACACACACACACACACACACACTAACAGACAAATATAGAATTCATCTATATTCATCAATAATATTAAACGTCATTTTCACTAAATGCCAATATTAGACATACATATGGATGAACAGTATCGCAAAATAGTGGGACATTTTTCCACTGTTTGAGATGTCATCATTTACCAGATATTCTTTTAAATACGCAAATATATTGGAAAATTATTTTGCGACTTAACTGTATTGTTCCCCACACTTGAGCCCACACGGCCAATCATTTTGGCAGTTCCTATTCAGTCATTTGCCTCAGCATCTGCTTTCTTTTTTGTTCGTGTTCTAGTTCATTGTCTTTCTACCACCACAGTTTAGTCAAAAATCTCGGGGTTTATCTAGACTCCTCCATGAATTTGAAAAACAAATAAGTAATCTTGTCAGTAGTGTCGTGTTTGTAAAATCCTGTCTCGCAAAGACTTGGAAACAATCATATTAGCACCAGTTTGAACCACTGCTATTCAGGGAATGTAGGACTCCCAAACACCACTATTGAAAGGCTTTTAACAGGCAGTAAAAAGGAGAGTTTAAGCTCAACTCTATTGGCTGCCAGTAAAGCATAGGATTGAGTTGAAAATTTTAACATTTGTTTTTAAAGCTCTAAACAATATGGCCCCTCAGCTTCTGTTTCCATATTCATCTTCACTGGCCCTTAGCACATACTGACTTTGATACTCCATTCTTCAAATCTAAGGGCAATAAGAGCTGTCTCTGTCATAGGCCCTAAACTTTAGAATGATCTCCTGGTCCACATAAAGAATCCCACATCCATTGCTCATTTTACAACTCTTTTAAATCTCACATCTATCACCTGACCTTTAACTATCATAGTTTTGAAATTGTTGTGCCTGAAGTGTGCGGTTTCTTCTGTCTGCATGTCTTTATGCTGTACTGTATTGCTTGTTTTTGTTGTGTGTGAAGCACTTTGGCTCAACTGTTGTTCTTAAATGTTCTATATACATAAATTGGCTTGCCTGTTCTGAGGGATGTAAAAGAGGTCATTGGCATTCAGTTCACTCTGGTTGGTTTATGGCCAGATACATTTGTCACTCATCCATATAAAGATAATGAATGCCATCAGCATTGCAAAAGCGCTGATTATGTTTTACCAAAGCAAATTTAGAACAAAATGAATTAAATGTTTAATTATTCTGTTCTGTTTACACTGCCCCACTATTTTCCACCGATACAAAAGATCAGTATATTTGTAAATCATTGTATAATCAATGGTTTTCTTGTTAATATAGCAGCTGTAATGCTCTGAGACTTACTACTTTTAAAATCCAAAGTCATTTCAGATCCTGAATGACTTTGAAGCCAAAACTGGTCTACGTCATGCAGCCTTTGACTCTTACCCACTGCTGCTGAGGCTTCACCGTCCTCAAGCATCTTTTTGGCACGTTTTCCTTTTCTTGCGGCTTTTCCTTGTTGTTTAGCAGTTTCCTCATCTATATCCTCATCCTCATCTCCTATTAGCAACAACCAGCAGCAACACAGAGCCTCAAGTCTAATTGAATGATTACTTTGAAGAATCATCTAAGCACATGCTACACGTTGAATTCTATTAACATACAGGGTTAAAAGGAAATATATTTAGACATTATAACCTCTATTCATACAAGTTATAATGTAATTTTAAATGTTAAATTATGGGTGGTTGTGAAACTGACAACTCAGTGTGACAATGTAAATGAAAAGATTCAGTCGCATGCATCTGTCAGCAGTAGAACCTGTTTTTGAAAAACAAGATGTTTTGACTAATTCGGGATGACAGAGCACCGTGCATCTTCATCTGAAAGCCACTACACCAGGGGTGTCCAAACGGACCGTGGGCCAAATGCGGCCCTCAGACCAATTTTTGTTGGCCCTTAGGCTTCCTGCTAAGTTGGCCCAAACAACAAAAAGTCATACTTTTTACTGTAAAATTGGAACATGAAACCTGTTTATGTTATACCAACCCAGGGTTCAGATTAAGGATTTTCACTTGTATAGCGGTGCTGCTAAACAATCCGTTAATGTTTTCAAATTTGTACAGCAATTTGATAATTGCATAGCAAAACATGAAAGTGACAAACAATCAATATTTTCCATTGATATAACACGATTATTTATTTAAAATGTATTTGTAAACATTCTATTTAAAAAAAAAAACTCTTAACAAATTAACTTTTAAACACTTTTTAAACATTTTTTTTTCAAATAAAACAGAAAACTTGCAAATAAAATTAGTTGTTGAACAAATTAATCAACACAAAGTCAGATGGCCTTATTTACAACTTTCTTCAATATCATCATCAATCAGATGACTATTTGCAGGAGTCTCATTTACATATTAATGGTCATTACACTCACAAAAAAATATGTGTTAAGCTTCTGATGGAAAAATAAAGGTTGCTGTGGTGTTTCCATCATGGTGTATTTTATGTGTTATTCAAATTGTACCGCTCTATTTGACGTTCCATTCCATTTTTCGTTTTTCTACTTGATGACGGTCTCTAAGTACTCTCGTCTCAGCTCCGGCTGCACATTCGGATCCATGTAATTCGCTGCGCCCAAAATACGCATCTGATTGTTAAAAACGAGGTTGTGCCACTTGGCAGTGTAAATATGAGTATTTTGACATGTGAATGATCTGCAAAGACTTTTGCGTTTAGGAGTTATTGACCTCGGAAGTCCGAATCTGTGACGCTAACTTTACCGCACGTGGCTCCTCCCACTTTCAGACGCTGATCTGAGACAGCAGCGGGACTCGTCATGACAACACAGCGTCCTACATGTGTCATGCCGTTATTGACGATCGATTGACGAGTGATCAGTACTTTTAGGCGCTTTGGTTGTACAATTGAACACACATTTTTGTAACGCAAAAGCTGCTGACGAACGCATCGCATTTGAGAGAAATTGCGTCGCATTTTGCGATGCGATACCGCTTATTCTGAACCCTGCAACCTAATATTAATGTTCCAAGTCTTATTAAAGGTGTGGAGGCGCATCAAAACAATATCAAATGCAACATTTCGAATGGTACACTTCATTGGCGGGTTGTCTGTGGCCCTTTGCTCCGTATAAGTTTCAAAATGCGGCCCTCGGTGAGGTGAAGATTCTTAGCAGGAGAAGAGATGGAAATAGGCGATTTTTGTACCAAAAAAAAAAATCCATCTTTAAACAGAAATGGAGGTTTAAGGTTCAATTTACTGGTAGTGTACAGCAGCATTTTAAAGCCAAGGGGCGGGGTCAGCTCGGGCCAGTCAGATGCTGATCATGTACTCATCAGTGATGAGGGAGCGGCAGCCAGCTAACAATAGGATTTATATGGCCCATAACAGGGATGTTAGGATAACTAAGTTAACTTTTCGGAGTTTAAGCCGTTATTTTCTTCTCACGCTTTGAACCCTGCGGCCCACACAACGGTGGGTCTAATTGATAGATTTTATTAGCTAACGGCCGCAATCTAGCAGGAAGCGCAAGCATTTGACACACTGTAGAAGAAGACGTCAGTGGACAGTAAAAGCACTGTCCAGGTGACACGTTTAAGTTCTCTATAATTTAAGCTTCTAACGCTGTGTGTTTTATTACAATCAGACTCATATTCAGGAAGACATTTGTCTAATTAGACCCATGGTGCAGCAGCGGACCGCGAGCGACACAAACCCACAGTTCAAAAGACAACTGGCATGTATTGTGTACTATATTTATGTGTACCGTAAATATCTCATGTTAGAATGTGGGCACCTGCAGTTTATTGACAGGTGCGGCCCCTATATATACAATTTCGCTGGTAGTTTAAGGGGAAACTGTAAACAGTGCCAACAAATAGATACAATAGATACAGACACAATAGATACAGACTATTATCAGGAGGTTCCACTCCGTGGCAGGGCTTACGCAGCTCAAAGTGGGATAAATATCTCAGTTCTATGACTAGATCCGCTGATTGAGAATAACCTTTGAATGAAATTCAAAACGTCTTGTTTTCCCAAAACAGTGTCCAGATGACCACAACAGAATGCAACACTTCTCGTTGAATGAGGATTACACTTTAGTCTTCCTTCACTTTTCGTTCCGGGGCAGAGCTTAGCGTTTAAATGTTTTTACATTTTCTTTTGAATTGTTTATTTTTGACAATATAATCTTTCACAATTAGGATTAGGCTTTCGAGTTATGTCTATAAGTAGTTACTTTGATTCGGTTAATTGAACGCTAGTCCTGCCCCGAAATGAAATGTCAAACATTTAGGAAGTATTCTTTTATTAATTATTACACAAATATTGTAAAATACTCTCGACTGGAGAAAAAGTTGATTTCAGATTTAAATCTACAAAAATGTTCATTCCGTTAAATGGGAAGGAGAACCACAGAAAGCAGAAGACATCTCAGTGCAGCCTCTGGGTCTTCACTTTCACCTCACTCTTTCCATTCATTCTGCTTTTATTAGAGCCAGATACAGTGAAGTTTGTCACCCATCTGTACAAGGATTGTGAATGCCATCAGCTTTGCATAAGGGCTGAATATGTTTTACACAACCAAATTTAGTTTAAAAAAAAGAAACTCGTCACACTTTTTAGTCTTGAATGTTCTGTTCACGCTGCCCCACTTTGTCCAAACATACAGAAAAGCTGTATAATTTGAAATCATTGTATAATCAACTGACTTGTGTTGAGACTTGCGTACAATGCCAGTTTTATACACATATGGTGTTAATATAGCAGCTGTAATGCTCAAAGTCATTTCAGATCCTGAATGACTTTGAAGCCAAAACTGGTCTCTGTCATGCAGCCTTTGATTCTTACCCACTGCTGCTGAGGCTTCACCGTCCTCAAGCATCTTTTTGGCACGTTTTCCTTTTCTTGCAGCTTTTCCTCGTTGTTTAGCCGTTTCCTCATCTATATCCTCATCCTCATCTCCTATTAGCAACAACCAGCAGCAACACAGAGCCATATATTGTCTTTCACATTGTCATACACTGACGTGTATTGGTTTTACTTTTTCAAAGCAGGAGGTTGATAACAATCCACAGACACACATTTAAACAACATAAACAAGAGTTTAGTGTTGTTGTTTGTTCAACCTCGCTGCCGACCGGCCCCACGCCCTTATTACCTCCTCGGTCTTTAGATTTCCAGTTAAAGAGTGTATCATAACCATCAATCCAGTGTAAGCATGACCAAGAGGGAAAAAACAGAACGGGACAACGCACAAAGCACACACAGTATCACAACAACAAAAAAGAATACAAAAGATCATCTACATTTATCTATATCAAGCTTAGAAGGAATTTGCACTATGCTAGTTTTAGATACAGATGGGTGAGCATATGGCAGGGTGAAGTAGTCAAATATATTTTTCCACAAGTCGAGAGATCATGTTAAGTCAGTTTTAGCTTCTTTTTATATATATATATAAATGTATGTTGTGGAGGTTCTTCATATTTTCTTTCACGTCAACTCACAAAAACATCTTGTTAATGTTGACTTTGTGAAGGAAAGTGAAGGCTTTTGTTTTATGTTGATTTATTTGTTTTTGTTCCAAGCTCGAAAGATGAGAAAAGTGGACATTGGCCTTGGGGTCAATAGTATGACTCTACAGACCCGGAGGCTGCACTCAGATGTACCGTCTTCTTTTGCTGTTGGTTTGTGATTCTCATCTGGCTCAGAAATAATCAAGCACATGCTACAAGGTGAATTTCAATATTTAAAGTAAATATGTCTAGATGTTATAACTTCTGTTCAATAATAATCAATAATTTAAAAATATGTTTTTTTGTCAATAAACTGACAACTCATTATGAAAAGGTCAATATACTGCTACCTTAACGTTTTTATACAAACTATTGCTATGAGAATTTGTGGGGAATTAATCTTCACTTTGCCCCCTAAAAGTCCTGCATTTAGTCTCGGGGCTTAGCTTGGCGTTCAAATGTTTTAAAATTTTCTTTGCAAATGTTGTTTTAGACTTTATATTCTTTCACAGTTAGGGTGCGGTTTGGGTTAGGATTAGGTCCAGGAACAGTTAATAGTGACCATACCAACTTGTCAATGTCCAATCTTGTCAGATCTGGGAAGCTAAACTGGGTTGGGCCTGGTTAGTACTTGGAGAGACCACTGAAATGCCAGTTTGCACAGTGGGGCGGTAGTGCAGGCTGTCGCTGTGTCTGTGTATGAAAGCATGTGTTTTTATGAGTGAATGTAGGGCAACAGATTGAAATGAGCCCGTGGCTACAATCTGGCTTGTTTACAGCATGTGTATCATCACATGCACTGTCCTGACCAAATGAAGAAAATAATGAAATCGTTCAGGTAGTGTTTGGAACGATAGTCCAGCCCCAAAACGAAATGCTGAACATTCAGGAAGTATTTTTCCTTTTTGCATAAATATTCTAAATTACCCTCGATAGGAGACACAAGTTGATTTCAGATTTAAATCTACAAAAATGTTCATTCCGTTAAATGGGAAGGAGAACCACAGAAAGCAGAAGACATCTCAGTGCAGCCTCTGGGTTTTCACTTTCACCTCACTCTTTCCATTCATTCTGCTTTTATTAGAGCCAGATACAGTGAAGTTTGTCACCCATCTGTACAAGGATTGTGAATGCCATCAGCTTTGCATAAGGGCTGAATATGTTTTACACAACCAAATTTAGTTTAAAAAAAAGAAACTCGTCACACTTTTTAGTCTTGAATGTTCTGTTCACGCTGCCCCACTTTGTCCAAACATACAGAAAAGCTGTATAATTTGAAATCATTGTATAATCAACTGACTTGTGTTGAGACTTGCGTACAATGCCAGTTTTATACACATATGGTGTTAATATAGCAGCTGTAATGCTCAAAGTCATTTCAGATCCTGAATGACTTTGAAGCCAAAACTGGTCTCCGTCATGCAGCCTTTGATTCTTACCCACTGCTGCTGAGGCTTCACCGTCCTCAAGCATCTTTTTGGCACGTTTTCCTTTTCTTGCAGCTTTTCCTCGTTGTTTAGCCGTTTCCTCATCTATATCCTCATCCTCATCTCCTATTAGCAACAACCAGCAGCAACACAGAGCCATATATTGTCTTTCACATTGTCATACACTGACGTGTATTGGTTTTACTTTTTCAAAGCAGGAGGTTGATAACAATCCACAGACACACATTTAAACAACATAAACAAGAGTTTAGTGTTGTTGTTTGTTCAACCTCGCTGCCGACCGGCCCCACGCCCTTATTACCTCCTCGGTCTTTAGATTTCCAGTTAAAGAGTGTATCATAACCATCAATCCAGTGTAAGCATGACCAAGAGGGAAAAAACAGAACGGGACAACGCACAAAGCACACACAGTATCACAACAACAAAAAAGAATACAAAAGATCATCTACATTTATCTATATCAAGCTTAGAAGGAATTTGCACTATGCTAGTTTTAGATACAGATGGGTGAGCATATGGCAGGGTGAAGTAGTCAAATATATTTTTCCACAAGTCGAGAGATCATGTTAAGTCAGTTTTTGTTTTTTTCACACAAAAACATCTTGTTAACATAGACTTTCTGACTTTCTGGAAAGCGAAGGCTTTTTAATCTTTTTGTTGATGTAGTTTTGTTCCAAGCTCGAAAGATGAGAAAAGTGGACATTGGCCTTGGAGTCAATAGTATGACTCTACAGACCCGGAGGCTGCACTCAGATGTCCCGTCTTCTTTTGCTGTTGGTTTGTGATTCTCATCTGGCTCAGCGCCTCAAGTCTAATTGAATGATTACTTTCTACTAACATACCTGCAAATATTTAAGTCAATATTTTTTAGACATTATAACCTCTATTCAATAATAATTCATGATTTTTGAGTTGGTTGTGAAAGTTTTGATTTTATGACAATATATCATTTCACAGTTACTTGTTATGGTTAGGTCTAGAACAGTTCATTTGGTTAGGTTTATGTAACCCTAGTTCTGCCCCTAAACTAAATCTACAAATATTTGAATAATAATCAGATGGGAAGGAGAACCACAGAAAGCAGAAGACGGACATCTCAGTGCAGCCTCTGGGTCTTCAGTTTCACCTCACTCTTTTCATTCCTTCTGGTTTGATTAGAGCCAGATACAGTGAAGTCACCCATCTGCATAAGGATTGTGAATGCCAGAAGCTTTGCATAAGCGCTGATTATGTTTTACACAGGCAAATTTAGTAAAAAAGGAAATAAAAACACTTTGCACTTTTTTAGTCTTGTATATCATGTTCACACTGTCCTACTATTTCTAAAGATATAAAAGAGCAGTACAATTTCAAATAATTGTATAAATAACTGGATTGGGTTGAGACTTGCATTCAATGCCAGTTTTATACACATAAAGCCATTTTGCCCCGATCATAGTGCACGAGAGTTCACAAGATAATTCGCTGACATCTAGCTTTGCCGTAACTGCTGAGAGCGTAGGGCCTCTAAATAGGAGGTGGGATTATGCCAAAATATGAGATGGAGTGAAGCAAATTGAGGGAATTTTGTGAATGATAAGAATCGTCAAAACTAGTCCACTGAAAACATAACATGCCTAAGATATTTTCTGGATTTGTATTACTATCTCCGTATGGATGGATTATCAAAATTAAACTACCTTCATGGGAATAAATAACACAAGTATGTTATAGAATAATGAATACAGTCCATTGTTTCTTTACGCCAGCGTTAACATTGTGAATGTAGCAGGAGAGCTACCTGGAACCGCCCCATGGCCGAGGCCCCATTACGCTATGATCGGGCTCAAAATACAGCTCATGATGTTAATGTAGTTGCTCTGAGTCTTACTACTTTTAAAATCCAAAGTCATTTCAGATCCTGAATGACTTTGAAGCCAAAACTGGTCTCCGTCATGCAGCCTTTGACTCTTACCCACTGCTGCTGAGGCTTCACCGTCCTCAAGCATCTTTTTGGCACGTTTTCCTTTTCTTGCAGCTTTTCTTTGCTTAGCAGTTTCCTCATCTATATCCTCATCCTCATCTCCTATTAACCACAACCAGCAGCAACACAGAGCCATATGTGCTATTGTCAGTATATTCATTATGTATTAGAATAATGTGTTGTATAATTATTATTATTAGTAGAATTATTTGCTTTTACATTTTCATCTTATTTTTTGAAAATATAAATTCCATTTCAGAATTGAATGCATTTTTTTATAAATCCTGAAAAGATGAAGAAGAAAAAAAGGTATAAAGTTGATAAGATTAAGATTACAAACACATAGGTATACATAGGCTTACATACATATATACATACATACATACATACATCCATACAAAAAAACAAACAAACAAACAAACAAACAAACAATCACAATAGTCCTTTTAAACTCAAAGCCAGAGAGACTGATAATCTGCAAGAAATATGACTCATGTTCAATCATTTGTCCATTTGTATTTAATAGGGAGGATATGAGTGTTTTTGAGGGCTGGCTAAGTAACACAGAAATGAGAGTGTTGATTATCTTACCTATGACAGTGTCTGGAACCAGTGGGCCGTCTCTCTTCTTACGTCTTCTTTTGCCCCCGTCTGCTCCGTCTGCTCCTTCTCCTCCTTCTCCTCCTTCTCCTTCTGCACCATCAGCTCCTCCAGCTGGTCCTCCCTCTGCGCTGTCACTCTCAGAATTGGATAACTCATCTTCATCAAGTCCGTCATCAAGTCCTCCTGCTCCTCCTGCTCCTCCTGCCCCTCCTGCTCCTCCATCTGCTCCTCCTTCACCTGCCCTCCTCCTGGCAGCCTCCTCCTTTGCAGCCCGGTCAGCTGCGATCTTTTGGGCCTTCTTGGCTTTAGCTTCAGCCTTAGCCGCTGCCTTTGCTGCTGCGTTAGCTTCTGCCGCGTCCTTCTTGGCAGCTTCAGATTCCAGTTTCGCTGCTGCATCTGCGAGTTCCCTCTCGGCTTGAGCCTGCTTGGCCTTCTCTATTTTCTCAGCCATCTCTTTTTCATATCGTTCTTGCTGTTCTTTTGCTATTTTTTCCAGTTCTTCGGAATTTGCGCCGCCTGCCATGGTAGACTTACGTTCTCCTTTCTTTCCTTTTGGGTCTTTGTCAGCTAAAAATGCAATTTGAAAAAAAGCAATGACCACATGATACCAATATTAAACTTTGAGTTTAATTAATTCAACAAATGAACTACTAAAAGTATTATGTTGATTATATCAAGTATTGTACTTTATTTCAATTTTGAATGACCATTTTAAACTTACTCCGAAGTTACCTTACGGCTGTATTTAGTCCCATGATTAAAGCAAAACAAACACCTGTCAAACTGGCCTCACCTTCCACTATCAGCCAGTTATTGCAAGACTTGACTCCTGCCACAGCCGCGTAGATACCAGCATCCAAAGGCACACAGTCTCTTATGATGAGCTTGTGGATCAGCTTATCCTCTGATGAGCTGATTTCAAACTTTTTCCCATTGGTCAGTGGAGCCTTTTTACCAAACCATTTGAGGTCATCGTATGGCGCTGTCAGGACGCACTGGAACATGGCGTCTTGTCTTTCCTCTGCTTTGATCTCTTGGAGTTTGACTGCAAACTCGACATCTGGAGCTGCATGTATCGGGAAAATATTTTAAAAATACTTGACTTATTGGCTTGACGTGTTGCTTACCAACAGACAGCTGACCTTTCAAGTTAGTGGAGAACACATTGCAACCTCCAACATCCACAGAGTAGAGGCCAGCATCATCTTTACCCAAACCTCTAATAGTAAACACAAATTTCTTTCCAATTTGTTTCAGACTGTGCTTCTGCCCATCACATTCTTCTTTAGTGAGTGGGACCATTACACCGTCCTGTGAAATCACAAATATTAAGTAGTCTGTGCATCTCATATAGGCTACGCAGTAGATACAGGGGGAAAGGACAGATAACTTATTGGAAGTTTAAAAAACACTCTTAATAGAAGAACTCTTATAAACAAAACAAAAAACTCTTATTAACAAAACTCCTCTCATATCTTAATAGGGAATGGAGGAAATTATTAATAAATAAAATAAAATAAAAAGATAAAGATAAAAATAGAGTAAAGTAAAATAGCTAGCATAAGACTGAATAATACTAATACTAATGGTAAGTAAACACTCTTATTTACATCAGTAATTGCACATGAATATGATGGTTATGCACCTCCCATTTTTCCAGCTTCCCCTCTAATCCAGGAAGTAACTCTAACAATGATGACTCTCTCGACCCCTCACTCTCTCCTTCTCTTTATGGGCATCGTTAACCCCAAAATAATCTTCAGGCTTTACCATGATTCTCATCTTATGCTTCTTATTCATCTAATTATCTACTTCCCACTCTTTGTCCTTTCCATCATCAATCACATCTATATATCCTCACTTTTGAATGCAAATATAAATATATAAGAACACTTATGAGCTTTACCTTGTAGAAGAAGATTTTACTGGCAGGATCTTTGAGGTCGAGGTCCAGCTCAATGGTGGCACAGTCATCATCATTGACCTCGATATGTTTGAGTGTGTTGATGTGCGAAACGAACTAGAAAGCACAAACAAGTTAAGAAAGGTATGGTAAAAGAAAACAAATATGTACAGTATATTGGGCACCTCTGCAATCTCCGCCTCCCTCTCTTTCTTCATTTCGTTGAGTTTTTTAAGCATGCCGCGGAAGTCTGTGATGCCATTTTCCACACAGATGGATTCGTAATCTTTCTTGTCCGCACTGAGCAGGATCTCCCACACCTTCTCCTCCGGCTCCATTGCCTTCTCCTCACGAGTTCCATCAGGATTTCTTTCAAATGAGATGCATTTTATTTCTGAAAATGTTTGACTTACGATACGTCTCAACTTCTGAATCTGCTCCAACTTCAACTACCTTTTCTTGAGTTTTTTTCTGAAGTCTGCTGTGTCTGAAAAACCGTGATGAGTGAAAGAAAGATCAGTCTCACTTCACCCAGTCGTGTTTTCAATAACAGTTAATATGGTGGGCCTGTGTTCAGAATACTTTTGTCATAAGGACGCCAATATATTTCATTATTTCATTATTAAAATACTGCAATAATGATGATTATAATAATAACTTTGGTCAACAGCTCATTTCGCCGTAGAAATTGAGATGATTTATCATACATATTTTTTTTAAATAATTTTTCTTCAAAGGCCTTATTTTATGTTTTGACAACACACGTCAACCATGAAAACGGTTTAACATTCTTATGTCATGCACAAAATTACCTTCTACTTGGACTTTCTGAAGCTCCTTGGTTTTGGAGAACCCAACTGTGAATAAAAGTCCATTTATAAAATCATTCTACATGGTTAAATATTCTTTTCAACTAACAGTGGCTTTTGAATTTATGTTCTAAACCAGGCTTTGAATACACTTTTTTCCATTTATAGGTTATTTAGTTTGAGCTCAATAAGTTCAGCTTGAGCCAATATATGATATTAATTCCCATGGTGACCGTCGCTGCACATTATTGTCCATCGTCTCTCGTTCACTTTAGACACTCCACTTCACAGAGTGCAGTATGAGTACTCTTGGAAATGATTGAACCTCCTCCACCTTTTGTTGCTGCTCAGTGTACTCGACTAGAAACAAGAAAAGAAAGATAAAAATGTTATATGTTTTTTCTCACCCGCAATGACGTTCAAAACAACGGTGCAAATGGCTCTTCCATGTTCATTATTTGCAAAGCACTTGTACGTGTCTGCATCGTCGGGGGCAACCTTAGGAAACTAGCAAATAGAAGACACATATTAAGAAAAGGTTAAACATTATGCCATCTATGCTTTAACAGCTTATACCTCCAGAGTGTGTTCGTTAGAGGACTCGTCATACTTCTGTATGCACACGTCTGGGTGGAACACTATTTCCCCATTAGCTCGGCTCCAGGTCACAGTCGGTTTGGGATTTCCAACCACAATAGATTTAAAAATTGCAGTTTTACCTGAAATAGAGCCCTTGTGTTACACACGGGTGATTGTTTATGTCTATGTAATTATATGCACTGTACCTTCCTGAATAGTGAGTGCGATGGGTTTGCGGGTGAAATCAGGAGTGGACATTCCCTCAGGAAGCTCCTCCTGGAACTGGGTGATCATCACCCCAGGCACTTTGGACTTCTTCTTGATGCCTAGCCACAGACAATTAGACTCAATCAATGAACATTTTTCTTCATCTCCCTTTTCCCCTCATCAATATGTGTTTAATTATATTTACTATGGCTAAATTATTGTCAGTCAAACGGGAAAATTATGTTTTTATTGTACTTACTATAAACTGGTGTTTGTATTCTTCCATTTGAGCTAAATGTAAATGTAAATAGAATTGAATGGACAAATAAAAAAATATGTCAATTTCTATTAGTTTAATGTTGTTAGAACTTGGTAAAGTTGACTTCAGTTTTTAATTTGTTAATATATGATGGTCTTCGTTCAATTCACTGGATAGTTAATATTATTAATAATAGTTATTTTCCTTTTTATAATCATGCAAATAAAGTAACAGATTATACATTTTTCATAGGTTTGAGCCAGACCCCTTTCAATGGTTTGGCTACTGATGGAAAAAGCATACTCTTTTTGTCTGATAAATGTTTTGACTAATATTATTCTACTATTATATTATTCCTTTATGCGAATGGTACAGTGTTGATCTTGAAGCATCTGTGTGGAGAATGATCCCTTCTAAGGCCATTGTATTGTATATCTCAAATCTATTATTGAAGTTGTCATTTCGGTAACACTTTAGAATAAGCCATAGATTCAAAACACGTATAAATGTTTAGCAATTAATAATTAAGCAATTGACAAAAATAAGCAAATTATTTAAAAAAACTAGCCCTAACACAAACAATAACCTTAACCCTAATCCTAACATTAATAAATTATTATTAAATTATTAGTTTGTTTGACAATGATAATAACTATTTATAAATGCTTTGTATCTTTGCCTTATTCTAAAGTGATATTGTAATGTGTTAACAGATTATATTGTTGCTGAATCAATGCAAAACTGCCTATAAACAATAGTTTCTTGTATATTTTAGGTGGAGGAATGGAGTTCTTGCAATGTCCTGCTGTTTTACTGTGTTGAGGTAAACTGTTGGGGGCAGGTGCTTCAGATCAGTATGTACTGCATGTACTGCAAGGTTACACTGGTATCACTGCACTCCTATTACGTCAAGGAGGCTCAATGTTCACACTTGGAGTCAGCAAGGTTTGAGTTTAATGTACTAAACTGCAACATGGTGATCTTTCTTTTTACGTGGCCTAGCGCCTGGTCAGACAAAAAATAAAATAGGATGTAAAACCAGGTACATTATGTATGTTTTCATGTTCATTTAAAGTGTTCAACATCATCACTTTGTAAATACAGTACATTCAATTGAACATGTTTTGAGAGCTAAGCGCTTCTATCCAGTCCCATGTTTACCGGTAATGCCTAAATTAAACTTCCCTGCACTCGTGATAAACTATTTATAGACTGAATGCAGCCCATTGACTGTATAAGGTTTTTAATTTTGATATCTTTTTCATACCATTTATATACATTCACATCCTAGACAAAGTTTCAAAAGTGGAGAACCTGGACAATATTTTTAAATCAAATTTGATTTCAAACCATTTGTCAGCTGATAACTTTTGAAACCTTTTCTTTGATGGATCACTCCAGGACGAATGAGGGATTACTTATATACTCACATATCGGTAAATTTCCTATACTTCATGAGATTGTTGTTATTATTAGCTCTTTACCTCAGTGTTGTTGACCAAAATATTAACATATGCATTCATCATTTTGTAACATTAGCTGGCATCCACAACTTTAAAATGTACCTTATAGTATTTGTATGAATGCCATGATACTACAAGAACTTGTACTACTACCTCTACCTATTAAAATCACTTACACTCTAAAAGAAGAAGAAGAGCAAATACATAAAAACAATGTTTGTATACAAGTATTTTTTGCTTTAGCATGGCCATTTATGTTTTAAATTCTCAGGAAAATAACACCTGCCTCATTGAAAAGTAGCTGAAACCAAATGCTTTGTGTAATGAACGCCTGTATGTCACTATGGCTCTTGAAGTTACTCAAATTAAATCTGTCCCTAGCATTATTGCATTTTCTTTGCTTTATCCTGATTGGTCTTTATTACCTGATTTTGTCTTTTAATGACACTCTGTTTTGTTCATTTGTTTTTTTTGATCGGCAGGTTTGAAAAGTCTGGAGTTCCATCATCGTCTTACAATGAAACGCCTCTTGAGTTGATGAAGTCCGTCATCCATGCAGCATCCAACATGGAGCATGCGTTTACATCAGGACAATGATTGGTGTGATTGAGAACCTTCTGGCTCGCATACCTTTGTCGTCTGGGTGAAATCCCTCTGTACCGCCGACTTAACGCGACAACGAGAGGCAAGAGAGGGAACAGGACAGGTAAATATGAATCCTGACAAGTGCCATGGCAGCATGGCACTTGGACAGGATCCCAACACAAACTACACACAATACTAAAACACAAAACACTAGTACAACCCAAACGTGGTGGGAAGCACAGAGACACACAGCTGGAGCCAGGCCAGTGTTTAGACAACCCAGACACATCACAGACACAGAGGTTAGTGGGAGCTCTACTGCATAGTGTTAGCAGTATGGCGTTACAGCAGCATGGGGTAGTTATGCTGTGCAACTGCTCATTACACTTAGCTTCATAAGGCGTTTTTCAAGGTGATCTCTCAGGATGATTCCTGTGCAGTGCTTGAGACAAATGTATGTACACTCTTTAGGGAAGAACAAATTGGTAGAAATTAATTTCAAATATGTTTTCATAATACTGTAGCTTTAAAATGGGCCATAGTGGATTTGATTTTCCATTGGAGTATTTGCTGGTGACAGTCATTTGAACGCCTCCAGCAGTTGTTGAACGTGGTTTTCAGGCTTTTGTCTGGAGGTTCTGGTAAATGTATTTCTTCAGTTCAGTGATGATCTTATGTTTTATCCACAGTCTCTTTGTGTTTCAATCAGAAGTTGCTGCTGCTTGTACACTTTTGCAGAAACACTAATTTTCTTCACTTGTTGTGGACACAAAGGGCCTTCTGTTGAGTTTTCTGACAGCCAGGCAGATGTGCTGTGGGGGATTTCAAATGCCTTGAATGTTTCTTGGACTTCTTCCACTTGACAAAGAAGTTGCTCCTGGGCTTATCTTCATTTTTCGCTCAACAAAAGTGCAACATCGAACAGAATAGAGCTTTATTCTGACGCTTTCATGTCCCTCTTCTTTTACAAAGACCTCGGCACACTTACATAATCTTTTCTGTGGCAGCTGTCCAAGGTGTTTCTGTTCACTGTGACTTCAATGCACCGCCATATGTTTGAGTTCCTCTGAGTTGAGATAAAAGCCAAATAAATTCTCTTCATCATCTTCATCATCATTGCACCCGCCATAGTTCGAACAAGAGAAAATATGTGCAGAGACACACATCCAGAGGCTGACCTATAACACAGAAGTCAGCACTGATCTTACCTGCCTGCCCCGCGGCAGTCTGGTCTGTCACCTTGGATTTCTTCCACATCTTGTCGTCTGCCTGAGCTCTCCCAGATCAGGTTCTGTCAAACGACACAGAGGCACACTGATTAACGTGTTGGTTTAAATACTACTATGCTGGTCACCCTTACTAAGTGTTATCTAACACTCAACTTGTTTATGCAACATATGCTTAAGAACTGCTTCTGCATGAGTGCAGTTCCTCTCACCAGCCAGCAGAGGACAGCATTCCGTCTAGACTTAGTTGCTTCTCTCAGCATGCTGTTATCCAGAGTCCACTGCTGGCATGTCTGAACTGAGTTATAGAACGGACGAGATTGTCTTTTCTTGTATTTGATGTTTGCAGTAGCATTGATATTGAAAGTAAAGCACTCAAAGTTTTGAATAGGACCATCATAATGACACAAAAGCATAAGCTGCTGTAAATCGCTAATAGGTTTTAACAACATTGGCTACTTGGTTTCAATACTTTGAAACCATTCACTCACATTTACTGGCTGAAAAATAATACAATGTTAGAATTTTCTGCCACAAATTATTAGTAAGTCAAGACTATGATATCTTATTTACTTTCTATAATCCTCACGTGTGATTTTGCACTGAGGACATCTACCAGAACTAACTAACTGACCCTTAAAACTCTTAAAAAAGACACATGCCTCGACTATTTTCTGTTCATGTAAAATCTGACCTAGTGACTTCAGTTTAGGGACCTTTACCTTCTTTTTGGACGGTAATGTGGAGGAGGTGGAGATATGCCTGACCATTTAATCATACTGTCATTTACAGATCGAAACTTCATTCTTAGTTCATTCTTTCAGTAAAAAAAAGTGATAATTATTATGATCTTTTATGAGACAGTTTGAATAAATATTAAAATAAAAATGATTCATGTTTATAGTCCTAAAAATCACATGTTGTTGCATTAAATGGGCTTTTCATACCCTGTCCTCAAAATGCATCAATAGCATTTAGTGTAAAAATCAACCCCATACGTTTGGTTATTATTAAGGTATACTTTATTTTTAGCCTCCAAAGGTTAAGTTGTTGTCTTAGAAACTGAAGCACCCGAAGGAAACCCACCTAGACATTTTTGTTGCAAAGTGGTTGTGCCACCAATAAAAAGGAAATAATAATAATAATTGTGTTTATCTCAACGCTACAAATATTACATCTTCTGTCAGCTATTACTTTCCATTTCAAAGTATAACCGTCCCTGGAGTGTCTTATCTTAGCTGCACACAAGCATCAGCATATGTTATAAAGAGTTTGGCCCCTACAGTCTTCTTGGCTCAGGATAGTGTTAGAATATGAGTGACACTTTACATATGGTAAAATCAAAACGGCTTGTAACACGAGACACGCTGACTGGGGAAATCCACTGCTTCTACTTAACTCACTCAACCCCAGCAATCTTTATACCATAAATATTGCCAAAGTGTAAAAAAGTTATAATTAAATCTAAATTGTAACCAATTTGATGATAGCAAAATCTTGGGTACCACATTTGGTACCTCGAAAACACTGGACGACCCATTTATTTACATAAAATTCTGCCAACCTTGCAACGGTCTACTTCTTCCAATGCATACTAACTTTTAAGATATAGGGCTGTGCATTAGGATTGTACAGTATCAAAACATTCCATTAAACTCGTACTAATGCAGTGCAAATAAATGCGGAATAGCGTCTAACCAGAAGTGTGATGAAGCAAGTACATGTTAAATTCACATATAAGAGGTGTTTTGAAGGTTTGACGTGCTCGTTTGAGACTGTTAAATTAAATCAGTTTACAGTAAGGATTTAGAAGGTATTTTACAGGCTTGCATGTTGCTTGGGAAGCTTTTCTTTTGCATTGCTTTAATAGTTGAACAACACATTGCTTTTTGAGGATCGATTATTTTGGGCCGTCATGTGTTTACTGAGGGCATGATGAATATCTTGCTTGCTATGTCTTTGTGAATCCTAACACCAAATCGAATCATGTGAGGGTAGCTGCATCTCAGTGTGTCCATGACTTAGGGCTGACCTCCGCTCGTTAAAACAATATCTCAGATTGACCTGTTTTACAAAAGTAGATGGACATGATGCTTCGGTTATATTGAGGTGAGAGTAAGGACGCAGTACCAAAACCACAGCTTTAGCTTTACGTAGCTAAAGCTAATTGGGTCACAACATTGATTCTTCCATAAAAAGGTAATGAGAGGTTTATCACTTGTAATACATGGCCAGCGCTGCATATAGTGTGTCCATGTCATGTCCGATAATGATTTTGCCAGCCACCACACATGACTGCACCACTGACTCTTGAAATGCCATCCGCAAACTTCTCAAGTGTCCCCCTCACGTCACCCCATTCCTGCTCTGTGTACAAGGCAGAGGGTGTTTTCGGACATGTAGATCGCAGTGATGACAAGGCCCTGTGATGACAAATGAGCAACTAATGGTGCCATCTTGACTCCCAAGGGATGAACCCATTCATTTGTCCACTGTAAGCTAACATGGTCATAAATGTTACCAGACCACTGAAGCTTAGTTTGTTGTCTAATATATATGTATGTATTAAGTATAACGTTTTTAGAGTTTGTTTTTTTATTATTGTCCTCTAGTCGTAATGGTAACTTTTGATTGAATTCTAGAAATCTCAATTGTATGTTATGTTTTGTATTCTGTAGAGGGCAATATCTATAGTGTCTATCCCTAGTGTCCCAAACGATTCTACCCTGGGTTCATTAATGACCAAAAACTTTACAGATCCAATATTATGATCTAAACTTAGGTTGCCTGACTGACCTCACGAACAGGCTCTGGTCACACAGTTTCAGACTGAAATTCAAACTGACAAGTCTGCATGCCTCTCCATAGTGATTCCCAAAGCCAAATCTAAACTAACCTCTATGACATTAAATGTATATCCAGTTAAATAAAATGTGAGCATGCCTTGTAAACAGATATACCAAAATTAGATAGCGCTTGAGACTTCTCGCAGTTGTATTATTGCCCTGTAAGATGTGCTATTGAAAATAGATACCGACACATCACAGGCTGTTATTTACACACCTCCCTTTAAGATGTATTATTGATGCAAATCTGTCAACAACAGTACAGAAGATTTTTAGCCCTTAACTCCTCTCATGTATTGTTGTGTCCAGGCTCCAGGAAAGAGGCCACCTACCTGCTCTCAGTGTCCAGTGCTCGGTCTCTCCTGCCAGGCACGTCTCTGCTGTCACCCTGTCTTATAATTTCTTCAATGTAATAATATATCCTTCGAGCAGCATGCAAGTCGTGAGTGTTCAATGCTCCTCTGCTTCTGCCTTGGAGCCAGTGGCAGCCCAAAAGCTGTTTTTTTTTGTGTGCACCACTGCTCTAAAGATATTGGTGGAGGGGGAGGGCAACATGGCGGAAGGGTCAAACAATAGGTTAAATACTTCTTAATTCAAGTTTGCTTGGTTCTTTTTTTTAACAGTAATACTGCTTAGTTTTACAATATCACCAGTCCTTAACATGCATAATAATAATCATTCCTTGAGTAACTTTAACAAATAGATTACGTTTTGTTTAGGTGTTATTTGAAGGGACAATTTACAGAGAAATTGAGCTAATAACAAAAAAAATATTATAGCTAACTATTTACAAGTATTAATTAGACAATGAAATTACTTCCAGTCAGAAATTAGTGCAATCCACAATTTTCCCTTTCTGACACATTCTTACACAACCTGACATGAAAAACTATCGTATTATTAATTATTTTGCAAATATCTCGCAATGGTGAGATTGGATTTGATTTAATATAATGATTCCACTTTTTGCAAGTATTTAATAAACCGCATTTTGTGAACACTTAATGTATTATACGGTCTTGTTTTTCCTCTAATTTCATATACTTCAATTCATAGAAACCCAAGGCCAGGACAGTTATTGCTGGAATATGAACACAAATTGTCATTATTACTCTCAGTACTGATGTTGAGAACCACCTTGTAACATCATGTTTTGTGTGTGAGATTTTATACTGGACAGTGGTATTCTCTGTGGGTGTCATGCTGAGAGCAGATTTATTTTAACTCTCTTTGAGGCATGCCAGCCACGGTCCATAGAGACCTTAACACATAAATGATACTTATTGTAAGTGTGACCCCCGTAGCACCGTACATTGTGCTATCAACAGCTGCTATTATTTTCCTATGACCATCAGAGACATGGCAACTGTTAATACTCAGTGCACTCTGCTCTGGGTCACCAAAAAGGTATTATTTATATTTTTTGAAATATAATTGTTAGTTTGAAAATGGCAATGGACTCTTATTAATGTCAGCCAATTTTTTTTTTTTTTTGTTCTGTTAGTTTGTGTTCATCGTTTCTGCATAGCTTACATCTCTAAATCGTGCAATCATTTATCCAGGCTTTGCACCGCCATAAAGAGTACAATGGCTTTCATGTGAACCTGTAATCAGTAATGTCAGTATCCTCAATGTTTTTTTTCACTACATTCCTTCCTAACTAAACCTTTCTTGCCCCGACTGTAAAACCTGTGAACTGTGACCTGATCAGGGACTTAGGGCCATAATTCTGTCACAGTGTATCATGTATCATTTGCAGTTCAGCGGGCTCCTCATGCTCATGTACACAATCAGAGACCCTTGTACAAGTCATTACGCCTTTACAATGTATTTATTGTATGTTGTACGCTATGCAAAATTATATTTTTTTTTTACTTGCTTTACAGAATCAATACAAACTGCTACATTAGAACCTTTATTAAATATAGTGATGTTTATTTGCAATGATTTACCTCAGAAATATTTTTACAACCTTATTAATATTTATACCTTTAAACCTTAATATTTATATAACCAGTATTATATTCCCATTTCTGTACTAGTAATAGCGTAACTTGTTCATCAGATGTACATTGCTGTTGCAGATGTCACCCCAGCACAAGCCTTTACGTTTTCAGATGTAATACAGACGCACGTTCTTTATACTCTACATCCATATTTTCAAGAGCTACTTAACTGCTTACTTTTTCTCATACATGGAAAGCTGATTCCATTGGTTTGTTATTATTTATAGGGCTCATGGGAGGCATGTCGCACATGCTCAAGATGAAAAGTGACTTCACTGTATTTATATGACAGACATGCAATAGTACTGATGCCTTTCATGTGATGTCGTCAACATTCTGAAGCTCCTTTACTCAAATGAGAAGCTCAGATTAATGCTTTGTTTTAACACAATCTGACTAATGAAACAAATAGGATATGGGATTGAACATTTTTATCCGGCTGTGTGTGCGAAAGAAAGTGAGTCAATATTACAGTGCAATGCAAGAAAGGCTGTTAATCACATTTGAGATATTCAGTGTAATACAGCTCTTAAATTCTTTATCCCGTTCCAAATATTACCATAGATTATTTGGCATTCTTTCCTGAGAATGTGCCCGCTGCTCTCAACACAAACATGCTTGGGTCATGTTCCAAGAGTAATTTTGTTTCCTCTTGTGTTCCACCTCTCTTCATCTCCCCTTCACTGTTTGCCTCAGCCCACACCGCTCAGTGTACAAGAATACAATTGCTTGGTATTCTTTACATTCTCTGAACTGTAATTCTCATGGTTTTTCTAATATATTGCCTTAGATCTCACTCGAGCTCCTCTGGCTCCCCACTGACTCTCTTCCTCCTCATTTACCTTCAATATACTATGACTAAATCGTCCTCTCCCTGAAGCTAAATCTCATGTTATTCTTTACTTTTCTTTTATGTGTGATTTACTGCTACATCAGCACTGTATAAATGTCTGAAATAAATTTTGAAAGTGTCTGTCGGTGACCTTGATTTTTTAGTCATCTCAAATTATTATTACTTGCTGCAATATATGAAATAATGTGAATGAATAAGTATCGTTATCAGTCAATGCAATATACTTTATTGTCCCTATAGGGAAATGTGTCCTCTGTATTTCCTTCAATGTCACTGGGTCGTCTCCTCAAAAGCAATGGGTACCACAGAAACCCATCACCTGGAAACCCATCTTCAGATCTTTGTGGTAGGGTTTTACCTATTGTACATGTTTTGGGTTTAGGGGGAATCCAGAGCACCCGGAGGAAGCCCACCCAGACACAGGGAGAAACATGTCAACTCCACACGGAAAGGCCCGGGAGTCGAACGCACAAACTTCTTGCTTTGAGGCGAGAGTGCTAGCTACACCAATGGTCTGGTCCTCCGTCTGACATATAATATCCTCAGATTATCCTATTACTCTTGTCCTCATTGTCTGCACATCAGGTCTCTGGATACTTGCCCATAGAGTGAATGAGCAGTAGATGATGATAATGACAAATAGACTTCTTTTAATTTATTATTTTGTTTTTCTGTACAGAATTGAATGCATTATTGTGTGTTTCCTTTTCAAGATCAAACAATGGGCCTGTGGCATTTCTAAGTTTTGGAAATATGTACTTACTTTCTTCTTGTATTCATTGACTTGCTCAAATAAATGAAAACAATTAAATAAAATGTGTGTTGAAGTGTTGCGTGTTGTGTGCCCATTGTACCATGAGCCTATGTGTACATTAACCCTGGCTTGTTTAACAGCTTTAGCCATTGCCCCATGTCACTTAGAAAAATAACCACCATGTCTTAAAGCGTGATAAGGTGATGAGGTTTAACTATGCTGCAATTAAGTGTTCATTTATATGGTGTCAGCACAAACTGATTATTTTTTCTCATTTAAGTGTGTTAATTTATTGAATAGCTCTAAAGCATTTGATTTCTTCATGCAGAAATGTACAATTAGGTTTTTGCAGCAGTTTGACCATTGGAGTGAGTAGTTTATTATGTAAACTGAGTAACCTTTACAGACATCGTACCTCTAAAGTGCACAGGGGGAGTATCGAGGTGGAAGAGCGCTCCTGAGTTACCTGATGTGTGGTTTCACACCCCTCTGCCTCTGAAGAGGTGTCATTGAGCCAACAGACTGGAAAAGTCTATTCTGTCCGCGTTAAACTTTCAATGAAATACCTCACTCGGAATGACGCATATGGGGGTCATGTCTTGGGAACAAAGGAATGACAATGAGAATACTAATGCCTGATGTTATCCGTACAAACTATGTTGAGACATGAGTTTGTAAGTGTTTGACTACTCTAAATATAACGTTTTAATGAAATTCCAGCCAGACCCTCTATAACAAAGAAGAGAAACAAAATAGATAGATATACAGGTGCAGTTCAATGTTATGTGATGTTATGACATGTTATAGTCAGGCATGAGCATACAGTAAGATGCATGTGGTCTATATTCTAAAACCCAAGGCTCCTTAATGTGCTACATGCTTGAACGTGAGAAGGTGTTAATTTTATAGCACCAGTGTAATAGATTAACACTACAAGAAAGATTCCATTGCCACCAATCTGAGTCTGTCTAAAAGCTGTAACATGAGTGTGTATACAAAACATGGCAGACTTATGCACAGACATAATACCTCTTCATACACGGTTCACTGCCAGGGCTTTCTATTCCTGGCTGACAGCCTTTTAATTAGAAAGCTGGTGTCAACTTGCCAAACAATTCAACTGAGACAATATTGGAAATGAAAGTGTTGGAGTTTGTAGTGCTGGGTGCAGTTTAAGACAAGATTGGAAATTGCTGGTGCGTGCTGGTGAGGTACAATTAAATTATACTGCATCTTCAGTGGAATCTCACTGGACGAACAGGTTGATCTTTGTCATTTTCCGGGCTACTGTCTCATACTCTTTTCACTGGTTGGGCTAAAGTTACTAAAGGCATCCACGAGCTGTGGTGTTTCTGAGTTTCAGGTGACTCTCAACATTCTTTTTGTCGATAATATTTACATAAATAATATTTACCACTGTGAAAACAATGATATAAACAATCAAGTTTTAGGTTATTTTTGATAACATGACCAGGTTCAACATGAATTCATGGTTTTTGAATGACATTCTGAGTATGTTGACCATTCAAAAGCTAAAATATTTAGTTTTGAATTGTTGAGTGTCGTGGCACCTCTCCACATTTTTCATCACTCTGAAACCCAAAGATGAGAGAAACTGGCTCCAGCCCCCATCTGGGATTATAACTTCATGATCATTTATACTCTAGAGCAGACCTGGGCATTTGTGGCCCCAGGGGCAAGATGTGGCCCTCAGCATGTTTTGATCTGGCCCCTAGAAGATTTTAGTTTCTATTTTTTAATTGTCTGTAACATCTGTCTGCACTTGTATCCATAATAAAGATGACATGAAATGAATTAAATAATAGATTTAATAGCCTATATTTGACAGAAAAGTGATATTTTCTTTGATATTTTCCTTCTTTATTCATTTTTAACACCAATGATCGCGGGCCGGCCCTCCGCTACTTGCCTGGATTCGAACATGGCCCTCGGAGGAAAATAATTGCCCACCCCTGCTGTAGAGGCACGGAATTTGAACCTGCCCTCCAGATCACGGTTAAAAACAGGCAGAATGTTACGACTTCATGTGAACACATGTCGATGCAATGAGTGCAGAAGTTTGACCTCGTGTTGTGGTCCGGACCCCTTAATATCACTGATATGTCTAATTATTATTTATTTTTTTCTAAATTATATGGTTATTTGCAACAGTCCTGAATCTCTCAGAGGTCATGGGGTGGAGGTTCGAGTGGCCTCCTGGAATGTCTGCATCATGTGATCTGGTTGCTCAAAGAAGAACGGAGACATCTCTATTTACAGCCATTACATTGCCCCCTAAAATCTAAAGAAATTGTAATACATCAAACAAATGGCTTTTCTAACTTTAAAAGAATGGAATTTTCAAGATGTCTTCAACAGGTTCATCGTTAACACTGGACCTCATCTGATCTTGTGACACTAGCTCCGCCCCTATCGCCTTTCCCTTGGTGACTGCTGTGATAAACTCAGAGCTGCAGTGGTCATGCTACACCAGCTTCGCTCATAAAGGCACCACCTGTTGCCAGTGCGTGCCAGGAGAGCGCTGCACTTGGAATACCACAGAACTGGCTCTCCGCTCAGTCCTTTATATCCCAACCAGGGACCTTAGCTGCTGACAGTATCCCGTTAATGTTCCCCAATCCACTGCACACAGAAGCCAGATACACTAAGGATTGAGAGGAGAGAGCCTGGCTTTAGCTTCGAGGTTATTGGGGGTCTACACTTACTTTACTTTTTCAATTATATTCATTCACTAGGATTTGAAGAGAAAGGCAAGGCACGTTTATTTGTAGAACCCATTTCAAAGTGCTTCACACGACAGGAAAAATGCATTAGAATCACAGAGACATGAAATAAATCACAAAACAAGTCAGACTTTTTCTTTTTAATTATTCCATTTTGTCTTCAATCTAAGGGGTTAGGAACTCTCAAGCTGCAAGATATGTTATAGACATTGGTAACCCACTTATTTCCAGTCAAACGAACAAGAAAGACAATTATTAACTTTTAACTTTCGAAATCAACTCCAGCTTTTTAAGAGAACTGCTCAAACTAGAGTCAATCAGACAATCCCTCCAGACACCAATTTTACTCATTCACATATAGAGAAAATCCAGGCGGAATTTAAAATCTGATGATCCAAAAAGTAAACTACAGAGGGTCAGCATCACACAGTCCAGCCAAATACTCCAAAGGGTTCAGGAACAGCTTCAGTTTGCATTGGGGCTCATTTTAGTCTGGCGTTTTAGAAAAAATAGGCCCTATCAGGTTTTAATGCTTAAGGGTAGATGAAAATGTGCCTAGTGAATAGAAAGTTAGCTAGCATGTTCTGGCTTTTAGTTGAAACATGGTCCCTGCTCCTGAACCCACTGTAAGTCTCAGTCATTTCTATCACTTTAAGACCAGCTAACAAACTAATCAAGCCTCAGCCAGTCTAATCACATCTGATCACATCTGACATCACTTCTTTGGCATTTGGGAGCATCATTTAGTTAGGGCATCAGGGGTGTAGTGGAACTATGAAGAGGAGGGTTTGACTTCCACATGAGGACATAATGTTGTTATGGCCCATTCACCTCCAGTGCCCCACAATAAATATCCCTGTGATCAGTGTTATATACGATAGGATATAGCTGTAAATTATATTCTCTAAAGTATCAATAATGACAATGTATCTATCTATTTAATTAAAGTATCTAATGTGAGCAATGTTGTCCAAGAATAAAACTATAGACCTGAGCTGACCGTAGCATGTGTAATTGTAAGCTCACTTGTCACAAATGAATCATTACTGAAATGTACGAAGGGTTGGATCATTTACCAATTCCATTTAGTAAACACTAGTGACATGTTGTCTTCTAAATCCAAGAACTTCTTTATTTAATGATGAATTGATTTGTTAATGAATTTGTAATGGGTTGTATATGTAATTTATAAATAAAAATAATGAGATGAATAATGATGTATTACATGTATTTTGTTTGGTCTCATTTACACTATTCTTCTAGATTAAAAAGAAAGAAAGAAAGACAACTTGCTGCTGTCAGTTGTGTATGTACAACACATAACTTTTGTATAAAAATGAACCTTACAGTCAGCTTATGTTTTTTGACCGTTTTGAATATCAAAAGATCCCCTCAAATGTCATCCTCCTCCTTGTGTGATGGATGTTCAGGTCCATAGAGTCTAACCCACTTCCTAGAGCTTTTCTCGTCAACACTCTGGACATCTGAGCTGCTGACACATTCTCAAAAGGACCTCAATTTTCCTCCGACCTCAGGATTTCAGTAAGAATGTGTACAAAATAACTCTAAAGTCAATCTGTCAAACTGCTAATACTACTTTCATTGCAACGCCTTGAATGGTTTTGTCACGGCTTAAAAACAACTTTACTCTAAGTGTGATTCTGAGCTTTGGAGCCACTAAAAGACTGATGTCTTTGCAGGATCCCTCCTTTTTGGTCTTAATTACACTGCTCACACTTGCACATACAACACATCAAACACCAAGGCTGCATTAAGACTAAACTGAGCTCAGACAAGGAGCAAGTGTGAACGCACCCTCAGCGAAGACACGCTTTTCACAGCTATGTTCTATGACACCCCTGGATAATTATCATATATTTTGACA
This sequence comes from Eucyclogobius newberryi, assembly GCF_026437365.1. Taxonomy (NCBI): domain Eukaryota; kingdom Metazoa; phylum Chordata; class Actinopteri; order Gobiiformes; family Gobiidae; genus Eucyclogobius; species Eucyclogobius newberryi. Next base: position 35,577 of record NW_027315971.1, read on the forward strand.
TTCTCAATTACATTATTGGTCTAAAAAAAGTCTGATTCAGCCTGTTGAAAATAGTGTTGCCTGAACCATGCCTACGGCCTTGCTTAGCTCCAGTGATGGAATAGCAGAGATGTTTTATTTCTGCCAAAATGCCTTTGTGATGCAGCTCAATCCTACATTCAAAAATATCGAGCAGTGGGCTTGTATCAGTGGGTAATTTCTGACATGGTTAAAAGTTTTAAAAGTACATCTATCATAAATGTAGTTCATTTTACCTGAGGTTTGTGAGCAGGATCACGCCTCCCTCAGCATCTGACCACAGCTTTAGCTCCCATTCTTCCTAATCCAGCCTAATGCCTTGAATACTTGCTGTGGTGTGGTCCTTGCTAATGAATATGAATCTTTTTCTTTACACATTTATGTTTGGTTCTCCTTTAGTTCTGTGAGATTTGGTATCCATGTTCAAGTTATCTGCCGCCCTCAGTTGCCCACTCCACTCATCCATTAACGCTCACAGTGAGTATGTGGGAATGTTGAACAAATGATTTTTAGAGATCCAGCTTTCCCAATCCTGTAACCTATATTTCTAAGATTGTCGGTCATTTCAGTGGGTCAGAGAGAACTAGATCCGACCTCTGGGCCCGTCGGGATTGACTGGGGTGGATTTTATCTCCATTTGGCTTCATCCGTCAGGCCTCCAAATCAATTAAAGCTGCTGAAATGAAAGAATGATGTCACCTTTTTATAGATTGTCAGACTATTAATAAACACTGTCGACAAATGCTGCGTCCCCCAGTGCCCTCCTCCATTGTCCACAATACATTCCCCTGTAAAATACCACCTGTCTGTATTGTATAACGCTGCATGGATAGTTTGTTATGCTGTTGACAAAGTGAAGAGCAGCTTTAATTCCAAACTCACTGAGTGCCCCGAACTTGTGGTAATTGGAATATTTCAGGGGGAGAACTTGGTGTTTGTGTGTGGGCTAAAATGTGCTTCAGAGCAGTTTTATACAATTGTTGGGATGAGGACAGACGGAAGAAAGCATTGTCAGCATCCATTCCATCAAAGACCTCAGACTAAAGGGTTATTGGTGTTGTTTCTTTCTCAAGCATGGAATGTAAAGTGTGGCTCGTGTTCAGTTGAAAGGGGGTCACACATGATATAATGTCATACAGTTGCATTCATTTCTTTAATACGAACAGTTGGATCCGTGTAAAATATGCATCTTGTATTGGCTCACTGACCATGTGTGTCTTTTGTCATTAGGGCCGGAAAATTCTCACTCTTAAAACATAAATCACAAATAAATAAAAAAAAATCTTAAATATTTTCCTACTTCTGACTGACTTTTATACCTGTTTTGGTTTATTTCATTTACCATAATTTATATATTTATATTCAACAGACATTTTCTTCACATAATTTGTTTATTATAGGGCTGAGCAAAGTCATTTTATGATTATAGACACCTGGATTCATCCAATTCTGTATCCAGTATATCTAAACTTAGAAGTATGATTGTATTGAACTGTCTAATCTATTTCCAGCTGTACACAGTCAACTTCAGCTGATCTGCACTTCTCCAGTGTAGCTCGATTCTTTTAAACATCTGCTTTAAGCTTGCTACATCCCTTTTATCAGGCGTTTTGCTCCTCTCTTCCCTTCTCTTTGCTACCACTGGGTGGCGTTGGAACACTTTAGGCATGCTCTAAGATGAGTGACTCTGGACCTCTCATAACTCCCTTCTTACTCTTCCACAAAATCTAAAGTTCTAAATGAAAAATGCCAGCCAATTTTATAGACCTTGAAATACAAAGCGATGTTGTCACTATAGGCTGCAGTTGGCAAGACCATTGCATATTGATTGCATTATGAAAATTCCTCTTTGATGATGAGTGGTGTCTTGGAGTATGTATATTTATAAACAAAAAAGAGCCATCCAATTCCTGGCAGGCGCAAAGGCTGAGAGGTAGAATTGTATATCCGGCACAGGGAAAGCCACATTATTCACACAGGCTTTCAACACAGGGCACTCAAACATTCCCATTATTCCTCATGCATATTCATGAGGCATTTCTTATAGCTCAAGGAGTGTTTTTAAATTATATATTATACATATTTTGGGGGGAAACAGACATTAGCAGCTATCATTCTCAAATTTTATCTCACAAAAATTTTAAATTGTGGAGAATTAAAATGTCTGAATCAAAGTATAATGTTATATACAAATATTTATGGTTTGATCTAATAAGATATACAGTAACGTGCAATTATAAACATGGGCTTTTTGGATGAGAGGAATTTTGTTTTGAAGGTTCTGTTTGGCACATGTGGGTGAGTGAAGCTTCAAAGCAGAGGGTCATCCCAGGACAGGGAGAGGATGCCGCAAAGAGGTTTTAAACACCTCCCTCTGGATTCACTTTAGAGAGCAAATCAAATATTGGGAAATGTCTAACCGTGTCATGAATTATCCACCGCACTGCTAAAACGAGATAAGCATTATTTGTTTGTTGGTTTTCTTTTCAATACCTTGGTACAGAATTGTAACACGGTACAAACATGGTAATAGATTTGTCCCAACTTTGATGTGAGCTTGTGGTATTCCAAAAAGTGCTCCTCCTTGTTTTTAATGTCCATACACTGTTTCAGCACTCAACTTACCTTTATCACATTGCCAAACAACTGTTGTTTTTGGCTTTCTAAAGAAACTGCTTTGTTGCTTCACATATCATATGAGTTGTTGTTATATTTAAAGCTGGCTGAGTACATTTTGTGTTTCCTCCCAAAGAGTTTATTGTTAAAATTAGGACTTTTTTTTTTTGACAAAAATCGGTTTGCTGCCTGCTGCATTTGATACAGTATTCAATTTCTTGTCAAGCTGGAAGTGAGAGCACCCTGATTGGTTGTGCTTGGGTGGCCGTCCCCAGTTTCACTTCACTGTCTGATGAAAAAAGTTCTTCTTAAACAGTGCACGTACCTAAAATGTGGATTTTAACGATGTGCCAAAACTTTAACAAATGGATGAGGCCAAACTGCTACCATCTTTTAGCCTAAAAAGGGTCTATTGACAATATTTCTGGTAAACCCTAAGATAGAGATTTTTTGCCTTTTCAATATTTACTGCTCACACAGAAATAAAAAAATCGAATCAAAATCAATCGTCACTTAATTGGTCCATGACCCAATGATAGACGTATAGTGTTGTAAATGCAACATGTCACAAAACATGTTCCCAAATTGGATAAAATGATGATAGCACTGACCAGTCAGGTGCTGGGTCCATATATATCACCTGTGTAACAACTGGCAAAAACCCATGGAATAGCAGTAATTCATCATGTAAGACTTGGCCATTATAAGTCTCTCTCTTGGTCACCATATGTCTTCTATACTAGCCCTGTGAGTGCCAGAGAGCAACTGTGCACAGACAGGAGCCATAACTCTGCAGTGATAGAGCAGTCCCCCATTTATATTTATAAAACACCCTGCTTTAACAGGCTGTTTTGTTGGTGCTATCAGGTGTAGGAGTGGGGTCCAGAGACATAGTTTTCCTCGCTGTCCAATTTTTGGGTGTCTACGAAAATTTTAAGTCCAATTTCTATTGAATAGTGTAATGTGTCAGAATTTACATTAGACGTCCAGTCTGTAGTTTGTGTATTTTATTATACCGTATTTTCCGGACTATAAGTCGCACCTTTTTTCATAGTTTTGGCTGGGGTGCGATTCATACTTCACAGTGACTTATATGTGATATTATTCATTATTTTCACAATGGCAACCGCATTTCACATGTTGATGATTTTCACACTGACAACCGCAAGAGGGCGCTCTAGGCTCTAAGAGTTGTTTAGAAGTGACACAGAGGAAGAAGAATTCAATGGATTTAGTGATTTGGGGTAATACTGATGCTTTGGTAAACTTGTTAGCATGTTCTTTATGCTATATTTATCTGAATAACTGTTAATATGTTACGTTAACATACCAGACACTTACGACTGTTCATTGTCTATGTGTCATGTAGCTGAAGGTGTTACATGAGCACACATACACCTATTCACTATGTTCTCTAATCTATTATTGTTTTAAATTGCATTTCAAGATTAAATGTCTGTTCTAGGTCTTGGATTTTATCAAATCGATGCGATTTATACTCCAGTGCGACTTATACTCCAGTGCGGGAAATACGGTATTTAGTTTGCGTAATATATTATATTATATGTATATAAATTAAATAAGATTAGACATATATAATATAAGACATTATATTCTTTGAACAAACTAGTGGGAATGATTGCTCAGTGCAGCTAACAAAACAAGCTGTGAGTTAACTTCCTGGTGCTAAGAAAACAACAAAAAGGAATGCTCAAAAACATGTCATGTTTTTGCCCTTTTGACAAACTAAACTATGATAAAAGTTGACTCATTCAACATGCAGTCCTGTAATTGTGTAGAGAACAAGACAGGACACCAGCATGCATTTTAATCACAAATTAAGTTTGTTTTGACAAATAATGGAAGTTGTGCTGTGATTAATAATGACTAAGACAATATTTTTTGTTTTTGCTTTTTTTCTTGAACACTTGACCAAACAGATTTCACCTTGAGATAACAAATAATGTATCACAATAATAAAACATCTCAAAACCCACCGGCCATCTTGCTAAGACATCTCTGGTGCACCTTAGTCAAGCCAAACTTTGTGAAGTCTTGCCAGAAAGTTTTGCTATAAGCACCTTTTCCACAGTCACTGAGAATGAAAGGTCCTGCCTCCAGGTTAGAGCTGCATCATCTTACATTATTATGGAGAATATGAACCCTCACCGGGCTCTCCACACATCACATGCTGATTTTTATGGTATTCACCTCAAGCTCGAAAGACAAGAAGATTAACAAAGACAAACCCCCAAATCCTGGATTGCTTTGGATGATCTCCGGCCGACTCCTGAGAGCTCCTGACGTGTATCTCATGGTGAAGAGGAGCTAAACGTTACACAGAGCAAAGAGCAGAGGAGAGCGAGCCTGCACCATGCCATTAGTGTCAGACTCTCTACACATTACCTCCACATTACCTTGTTATCAGGATGCTGGCATCAGGTTACTGGCACTGTTTCATTCACTCTTTTTGGCACTTGGGTAATTGCAGGCAGTGACTTTAGGTATCTGGATGAAGCTGTTGTTGTTCAATATCATACAGGAATATTTGAGTATATAACAATATGATATAAAAAAAAAATACTATAATACACATACATAATAAAAAACAAAGATAATTCAAGTGGTTAATAAAGGAGTTACCTACCAGCTGTTTCTGTGTAAAGTTTCTCCTCATGTGGGTGGGTGTCGTCCGGGGCATTCTGGTTTCCCCCCATCAATATTCTATCATGCAATATTTCCCCCGAAAGTAACCTGATCTTGAATTCTCTACTTAATGCAGCATGAAAGTACTTTGCCAGCTTCAAGGACTCATGATTGTACTAAAACAAAAGCAGCGGGAGCTCAAAGCAGAGCCTGCACCTGCTGCCTGTTAAGGAGATACAGTCAGGCAATGAATCAGCCACAGCAAAGCCCTTACTAAAAGGTAGCGGCCCTTACTAAAAGGTAACGAAAACTAAAGAACGAGAGTCAGCATTTACCAGTAATATTGAATTATAGGGCAATCACCTTTAGTGCAAAAATCCAGGAATATTCATCTTTGTGGTTGTGTCATAGCCCGACCACACCTCTCTGTGACTCATGGGGTGGTCCTAAAGACACTAACAAACTACCATGAAATCAGAGTGGTCAAATTGTTAATTATACTTTATTTGAATGACAATGTAAAAAGTGTTGGGTCATGTGGTCCTGTTCAGAGCAGGTGCTGTTCTGTCTGTGCTGCTGTGACTTACAACAGCGATGCAAAGATGAGGTGCACATGTAGTGGAGGGTCAGCTTTAATACAAAAAAGAAATGTGCTCGCCGGTGGTAGAGTGGTCAATGACATCGCCCATGAGTGGTTTCTTCCGCAGCATTGTGGATTTAATTCCAGTGTTTGACCATTTTCTGAATGTCATAACCCTCTCTCCCTCAATTGTGCTACAACTGATGATAAAGTTTTTAAATCGGAATAACCTATACATTATGATGAGCGCTGCCTGATGCTACCTGTAGATCCTTCTTTCTAGAGGTGACCTATTACACTGGTCTTTGTGTAACATTCTCCCTTGAGAGATACGTTTTATGTTCTCCATTATATACGACATTTCAATGGAAACAATCAGCTGGATGTCCTTCTTCACTCATAGTGGACAAGGACATACTGTATGTGTATGAAAAACAACCAAATAGAAAAAAAATAGCATGCGTTTATTTTCCAGGGGCTTGACGTAACAGCTGTGGCAAAGGTGAACCAGCTGTAATGAAAAATGAATAGACTATAATAAATGAGGTAAAAATAGCAATGGTGTACACATACATATTTATTTTTCAAATGATAAATGATAAATACATCTTTTGACATATTTATAGCATTTTGAGTGATATATTTTAGGCCGGGACAAACCTGCTTGTTAATGCCAGATCGTGTAAGCTATAGCAGGACCGGATCTGGGGAATAGGACTTTATTTTTTGTTTATTTATTTATTTGGACATGTTAAAGGACAGACATGACACAACATGAAGCAAACACACCGGATTGTTGCTAAAGGCTAATTTCAAACCAAGGGACAGGGTCACAGAAGGGTCAATAACAGAAACACATACATTCCATACACTGTAAACAGAAATACATTTAGCAGTCTACATCACTGCATCATCCACATTAGTGCACAAATCTCACGTTCCACAATTCACATTATTATTTATTTATTTTTATTTATTTATTTAATATGGACATAGCATTTACATTGGACGAACCAGATGCAATGTTTTAAGTGTTATAGCAGAATATGCAAATTTTCAACACCTGTCCATTGGGCCAATTTAGAGTTGCTAATTTTACCTAACACATGCATGTCTTTGGACGGTGGGAGGAAGCCGGAGAACCCGGAGAGAACCCACGGTAACACGGGGAGAACATGCAGACTCCACCCAGTGAGATCATGTGAAGTTGGTCTGGTCTGGGAATCCAACCCATGATCTCTTTCTTGGGAGGCAGTTGTAGTCTACCGTCGTCGGGTTAAGTTAACCCTGTTATTAACAGATATTTTCACCCTTTAACTTAAACAAGTGTCGAATTATGTACATGTTTTTGTCACTTTTTCAGAGTTTAAGTTTGAGTTTGAAAAATGCACATTCACATTCAATAAAATATCAGTTTTAATATCTATACATCTACTTTTTATTATTTATTTAGGGCATTTGCACTTGATTTTATGAATTGTATAAAATTATATTTTAGGGGTTTCCCGGCTGCTGGAAAAAAGAAAATAATACATAAAAAAAGATAATTCTATTGCCATGCATGGAGGTGTGAGTGCCCCGTGCAGCCTGGAGCTACTGCAATCCCATGTGTTTTTACAGGAGGTAAAGTTGCTTTTATAGAAAACGTTTTTTTGTGTGTGTTTTCATTTTTGTTTTTTTATAATTTTTTTCTAAATCGCGCTTAAAAGTAAAATATGATCAAAATACATTCTTTGGGTATTTTTTGTTCAGTCCTGGGCTGGAAATGCCTGCATTGCACAGGATATATGTTTGTATATAATAATATTATATCACTTTAGAACTATTTGATTTGTAGATACTGTATATTATAAAACTAATGTCACTCCCCAATTAATTATGGTTTGGAACTCAATAGATATTTGAAATATGAAAAACATATATACAAATACAATAGATTACACTCACTATGCTCCAAACTAGGGTGAATATTTACATAAGACAACATGTACTGCATTGATTCCCCAGTGCATAGTGACATAGAGCTTGTTTTCTCTCGCCCTAGAAATCTATACGGTCTAATTGGACTGTAACAGTGATGCTTTAATCAACCCTCGCTCTTCTTCGTGAGTTTACATGTTGTACTAGCATCCCAGCCACTCTTTATCACTGATCCTTTAATGACCGCATCAATCAGGATTCAGACAGTGCTGCCTTTACAATGACAAGATGCAGTAAATTGCAGTTACAGAGAATAAAAAAACAGCTTCCAGAGACATGCATAACTTTTATAATGTTTTCCTTGTACATCTCACTGCGCAGGAGTCACAAGGCGGCTGGTATTTTGATTTAGCCACATCACGGTACAGTGTCAGGCCTAAGTGCAGTTAGTAGAAGAGGGTCTCCACAGCCCGAACAGCATATTCCAGAGCTCATTTTCTAAAGTGCACTTGAATCGTGTGTGAGATTTGTTTGGCTTTAGAGGTGCATGATTTGAAACCGTCCCAGTTCCCCTCTGCACCTTGCTCGGAGTTTAGCTGAGGATTTCTATCTCAACTGTCAACATTAAAACATAAAAGATGATTAACTTAAACCTGTCTATTGCGACTGACAAAAAACAGCACCTATCGCTCAAGGCAAACCTTTACTACTGAGTGGGATGGATGAGGCAGCAAGTGGATTAATGGTAGTTGGTGTTTTAGAAGTAGAAAATGCACATGAATTGTGATAATTTCCTGGCTGGGTCAGACCCTTTCAGTATCAGAATCAGAAAATGTTTTATCGCTATTGTCAGTGAACCAAAAATCACAAACTACAATTGATGATGATTGTTTTTACAATAACAATAATTGCATAATAATAGCAAATATATAAGACATGCATAAAACAAGGATTTACAGTACTAAATAAAGTGAAGTAATGTATGTTGTTAATAGTTTTCTGGACAAAAAGTGATAGAATACATTGTAGAATGTCAGAGTACATACATGTGGATGTATTCGGCAGGTAGTCAGTGTGTTTTACTTTATTAATTAGTCTTTTGACCAACATTATTTTTTTTGCTTTTGTCTCATTTTAGTAAACTAAAATGTTTACTAAAATGTTTATCAGATGTAGTGCATTGCTTCATGCGACATGTAAAGTTGATCTTTGTTCAGTTTGAGGCTCTGGGATTAAAAACAGAAACTTCCACCTTGTTTTTACTCTTTCCATTCATTCATTCATTTTTAGTTTTGTTTAGCTGTACATTTGACTGAAATAGTTTTATTTGCACTCTTCTCTTGTATGTCTTAAACTGTTTTGTGATTTCTGTCATATCTTTGAGATATGAATGCATTTTTCCTGTTGTGTGAAGTTGTGTGAATTGTACTCTACAGATAAACTTGCCTTGCCTAGTTTTGATCATTCAATGAAAGTATCAGTACTTTTACTCAACACAAATATATCAACTTTTAATTATAGTTTTGGTGGACAAAAATGTATGTAATTTTAGTCATAGTTTTAGTCTTTATAATGATGTATTTATTTAGTTTTACCCAGCAAAAAATATGAAACTAACAAAAGATATGATAAAAAAAAAAACACTGATCATAACCCATCACAATGATTGGTGTAGATAGAAAATGTCAGCATTAAGAATCTAATACATATTTTGTTGATAGCCAGAAGGGAACAGTTGGTGTAACATTGTTTGGAGATTTGCTCTGCTTGAGGAGAAATAATGATCAAAAATACATGTTATCTTCATAGTCTGTCCTCCCACATCTTCAAAGCTCCGTAACTGCCCAAATCGCATGCAAGTTTGGCAACCTCTTTCTCATCCCCTCCAACAAACTCTTTTAGACTTCTCCTCATCAACTATTCTGGGAAAACTGTAACAAATGTCAAAGCTCTGTTTTTCAGCAGAAACCCACAAGCAAATATAATATCAGTACATCAAAACCCATGTATATCAGAGCCACGTCAAAAAATTGAAATGTATAACCATTTTAATCTGAACATTTTACATCCGCATCCACGTCAATGTTAATCTTATATATGGAGCACGTGGTAGTAACAAACAACATTCTCCACCAATTGGACCAAGAATACCCACTCAAATTACATTGATTATCTGTTTAAGCTCCCCAAACACATCATGCTAATCCCTGAGAAGCAATGCAGATGGTGGTTGATAATTAGGAGTCTGGACTATTCACTTTTATGACTGTTGTATTTGTCTATGCTGTAGGAGGCAGATTGCAGCCCTGTATTCTTCACACTTAATTGACACGTGAGAGAGGAGTGGTGTGGCCAGGAGCTTGCTGAGGGATGGCCCCAGTCTGCCCTTTAGCTCGGCACTATACCACTCTTCACATCATATTTGTATTGGCTTTTAATTGGACCACGTAAGGCATTTAAGGTTTAATCACCGCCTCAGCTGTTTTGCTATATCTGTGAGAGACAAAGGCCACATTGATGTATGAAACACTCTTGAGTCGAGTTCTGCACATTATCAATCTGGGTTCTCCTCACTGAAAGCCTGAAAGCGTCGTTCGGCGTTGCCATGTTCGTTTGGGTTTGTTTGGGTTTGTTTGGGCGGCCTGTGATTGGTCATCCCATAACTGAGCCCAGACACGGCAGCGGGAGAGGCTCAACATGGATTCTCGTGAGTTTGTGGACACACTAATGTTGCAGGAATTCATCTGCCCGCAAGGCAATAAGACGGAGACAGTGCTGCGTAATTCAAGTTAGTAGCAAAAGTTGTATGATTACATGCTGGAACTGCATAATATTAGGAACGATTTTGAATACATTGTTTTCGGATGCCTTCCTTCAACTCAGTCATATATAGAATGTAGAATAATAGAATACATTTTCACATTGTCCACACCTTAATCCAATCCAATCCATTTTATTTATATAGCACAATTTACACAACCAGAGGGTTCCAAAGTGCTTCACAGCAAGGTAAAAGCATAAATAAATAAATAGGATAAAAGTAATAAAATAAGATATAAAAACAAAATCAAATAGAAAATTAAATCAAACAAACACACTAAAATCAATGGAATAAAATAAATAAAATAAAATAAATAAAAGGTACTGCCCTCCCAACACATATAAAACATAAACACTACATGGTGTTAAAAGCCAGAGAAAACAGATGGGTTTTAAGAAGCGATTTAAAAAGAGGCAGTGAGGAGGCTTTTCTTATGAGGAGTGGCAGTTTGTTCCACAGTTTTGGAGCTGCCACTGCAAAGGCTCGTTCACCTCTGACCTTTAGCCCGTGGCACTGTAAGGAGTAGCTGGTCAGCTGACCTGAGGGAAAGGCTGGGAGTGTAGGGGTGTAGCAGCTCGGAGAGGTAAGGAGGGGCAAGACCATTTAAGGCTTTAAAAGTAAATAAAAGAGTTTTAAAATGAATCCTAAAATGGACGGGCAGCCAGTGGAGTGAAGCTAAAATAGGCAAAATGTGCTCATATTTTCTTGTTCCAGTTAAAAGACGGGCAGCAGCATTTTGGACCAGTTGGAGACGAGCAATGAGGACACACTAACCCCTTAGACTTGTCTTTTCCTGTCTTGTGCTTAACGATAGCAGTTTTCTCCCTTCATTGTCTTGTCCTTATGACTCACTATTCAACTTGTTTTTGACTAGAAGATAATTGGTCTGGAGTTTGTGAGTCAATATTATCACAAGGATCATTGAAGCCCATTCATCCAAAGAAAAAACAATGTGACCCCTAACACTAATGCCAGTATTCTTTGGGTTACACATAGTACACATTTTGCCAATATTTGACACTTAAACCTCATTTATATTGTCTCAGTCCTTTTATTTTGCATTTGCGTATACATTTTTCAACAACTTTAGTTTTAGAAAGACACAGAGGTGATTAACTAAATATTTCCAAATAGACAAAAGTAAGAATTCTTATGATTATTTCCAAAATGCTGGATAGAAGTATTAAATGTCTCATATGAAATGTTACAACTTGCGCTGTCACTTTCAAGAATGTTTAAACACCATTAAAGCAAATCAAGCACTTCTGACTCATGAAGTGTCAAACATTCCCAAACAGCCAGATGGATAGGCTCAATAAAACATTTTTTTTTTTGTTTCCACTGATGTCAATCAATCTTAACTCTGTTGGTTTAGGTTCAGTTCACTTACTTACTTGGCTTGGCTAATTTAAAGTGGGTGAGGGTCAGCCATTTCTTTCAAGTCTTCACGTTCTAAGTGTGTCATATCGAAACAAATAAGGGAACTCTTTTGGGCTTGAAGTCTGCCGTCGGTAAAGTCATTTTCAGCCAACCGTTATTTATGGCTAACAGCAGTCCCAGTCCAGAAAGTATGTAGGTTATATATTAATCTCAATGGAAGCTTTAACAACCCAATCAATCTCCAGAAAAGTGAGCCTCACAGAGATGCTCATTGCCAAGAAGCTCCAAATATTTATAGTGTGGCGCCTGCTCGCCTCAAACCACCACTCATTTTTGTCTGACCTGGCCTCAGTTTTCTGCTCCAACACGACCTAACTACAAAACTATTGTGTATATTATGTAATGACACTAAGTTGCATCGATGTCAAACTTGCATGTCATTATTTCATTTGTCATTGTTGCCAAATTTGTTGCTGCCTTATTTATTAAGTATTGTAAGTATTTTTTTCCTTTTGGCCACCATAGCACATCATCTACCCATATTAAAGATATGCACTTCACCCTGTGGAGACAGAAACAGGAAACAGCATTTAGAAGGCTTTATTAAATGGGTTATTTGGCACTCGGACCCCGCCAGAAGACATTGAGATGATGGCCGTGACAGGTTAGATGTATATTAGGAGATGTCGCCCCCGGGGCCTGAAGAATGGTGGTGATAAGAGATGACACCGAGGAAGATAGAGGGGACAATGTGAGGATGGAATGCTGAGGAGGAGATGGGGAGGTGGTGGGGCAAAAGGGTTTGAATGGGGCAGAATAGGTGCTGGTTGGGTGCAGAGGAGGAGTGCTGTGCATGAGGGAGGAGTAACTCGGGTGCGTTGAAGGAGAGAAGGTGAGCTCTGGTGAAGCCGTGGACATAGGTGGAGTTTGGTCTTCCAGGTTGAATTTACACTTAGCTCCATTTCAGCTGAGCACGACTTTATCTGATTCCCTTCTAACTGCTATTGTACCATATGGAGAGGTCTGAACTGGATGTCTAACAGTTAAGAACACTGTAGCGACTTCACTCTAAGCCAAATTATTCAATACAATTAAACAGATTCTTCAAAAAAGTTTTAATTCTTGCAAAAAAGTTCTTTTTTGTTGTTGTTTTTTTTCTTCACGTTTTTTTTTTTTTTTTTACAATGTCAAGTTTAATAGAAATGGTCACACACCGTTTAGCTTGAGGTTTACGCTCACCTAGACCCACTCTTAAGTCGATTAATACAGGTTATGGTCTAATTGGATTTCAAAGGTTAGTTACAAGTTAGTACAAGTTAGTAATTCTGGAACTGAAATAAGTCGCATGGTCAAAGAGCAGCTAGAGCGCCTGGAGCACCTGATCTGAAGTGTGGTTAACATTGATTTCTCTGACTTCATTGACATAAGTGAAAATGAAAGCTCAAACTTGCATACCATACCAACTTGCCATCGCCCAATCTCATCAGATCTCAGAAGCTCAGGGACGGGCCTGGTAAATTGGATGGGAGACTGCTGGAATGCCACATGCCACAGGGCGGCGGTAGTGCACACTGTCGTCGTTTCCTTGGCAAGACACTTCACCCACCTTGCTTCCACTTTCCGTGTATGGATAGACAATGGATAGAAATCACAGCATGTGTATCATATCATTATAGTATGATGTTCGACTTACTAACTAATGGGCATGCGGAAATTCTCCCTATTTATTATTAATGACCCCTGGAAGGTTCCATATAAACTAAAAAGCATTGTTTATATTATCGTTTATTGAGTCCCAAAATGTGCTGTGGCATGCAGTTCTTGTCCTGCATGTACAGGGGCCCCTCTGCTCTAGTTATAGTAGAATGTGTTTGAGCCTGTGCATCACATTTACCTACAGTGTCATCCTGGGTGTCACTGTGACCAGAAGCTTTGCATGGATCCTCATAAATCATCCTTTTAACAGCTTCAGGGATCAGGTTCACCTCTATCTAGACTTGACCCACTTCTCAACAAAGTCCACGAAGTTGCTGGTGATTCCCTCGTGGGAGAAGATAAATGTGGATCTCAGCTGTGTACTCATTGTGTAGCGTTTCATCCCCTGTACACATAATCCTCTCCTATAGTGGAATTGTCTGATGCACAACCCAGTTTGTCTGCATCTTATAGTCTTACAGAGGCCCTAATAACTCTTTAGACACTCCCTAAGGAAATCTTGGGCTTTCATTCTTTCATTGTTGTCATGCTCAGAATCAGTTTGCTTCCTCTGCTGCAGTAGACTTTACACAGACTTCTTTCTGGTCTGCAGTGGCCGACCTTATATATGAACAAGATCACAGGTTCCTGTACCTCATAATCTTTGCTTTCTCCTCTGCAGTTACTTCCAGCTGCCAACGGTTTCCTATATGTCTCCCACCTTTTCATTGTGCTTGATTTTGTCACTGTAGTTCCATGCAGGCTGAAGAGAAAACACTTTTTGTGGTGATAACTTTGTATTAACACAAATATAGGTGTTCTAAATGTTTTATTCTATACACAACAGTTATGTATTTGAGTTCAAGCATTTCCAGCTACGCATTTAGGTTCTTAAACTTGAGCTAATATCTGGTTTCTAATTAGATCAAGAGAAAACTCGTCTTCTCATTTAAATTTTTTCTATCTTTCTATTTGTATTTTCTTCCAAACAAATGCCTAACAAACAAATGACTGGCAACACATGAATACAAATAGCTCAGAAAAGACTTGTTTTGCCGATCGCGAAGTAGGCAAGTAAAATATTAACTTAATTTATTCAATTTCTGTACAAAAGACCATTTCTGTCCAGGACTGCAAAATCTAGAGAAATTCTTATTCACTTGCCCCTTTCAGTTTTGCCCTGATGTAAGCAGAGTTGGAATAGGTACTTTTTCACTTTCCTCCTCCTTTTGATTCAACAGTGAAGAGCTGTATTCTCAGGCTAACCATGGGGGGCCTCCTTTTTTCAAACAACTTTGACTTTTATGGTATTTTTGATTGGCCAAAACTTCTTGCCAACTTGTTCCCTGCTAGTTTTAAGCTGTTTGCCATGTTGCTGCTTCCAAATACTTTTCAAAATGTATTTCTGCTTCTTCATCTGCTTAAAGATGCCGTCCCATTACTGGCCCAGACTGAAACTCGTCACCCTATCTCTCAATTACATGTTGAGTCCCACATTGCACATTGGTAGCTCTGCTCAGCCTTAACCCTTTCTATTCACAGTATAAGCCATCCTCCCTCCCGACCCTCCCCAGTGACTATCTCGCCTCACCTGCCATCCCAGAAGATTTATCTGTTGAAGGAGGCTCTCCAAGCAGCACACTTTTCCTTTGTGCCGTTTTCCCTGGAGTTCAAGAGCCTATTCTATCGGCAGAGCCCAGCTTTTGAAATGTTGGATTCAGAGGATTTTCTAACACAAAACACTTTGGGGGAGGAAAACTAACATTTCTGATTGGATTTTAGTTTGGCTGGGTCTGAAACAAGGAAATTAAGTTTTGAAAAATAAAATACTGGCCCATATCTTTTTAATGGCCGATGTCAATAGTTCAGAATCCAGAGAAGCTTTGCCGATACTTTTTGCATGATATGTAAGGCTGAATTTGCCCAAATGATTTCATTCGAATTTACAACCGCAGTTTTGTTCAAATAAAGCTTTATGTGTCTTCTTTAGGCAGAAGGTCAGCCAAAACTAAATATTGGCCTGTGCTGGAGATTTTAATAAAAATGTTAATAATTGATTAAGATTAATATCTTAGAAAAAAAAAACAAATATTAAAGAGATTAAGCACGATGGAAGCTAACCAGTTATGTCTATAACACAGATGTTTGTGGAGCAAAAATCACATATAAAACTTAACATTTGTGGAGGTTGACAGCTTAAATATAATTCATTTTAGGTCTTGTACTCATTACGCGCCATGTAGGTGATCAGCTTTCAGACTTTTTTTTTCGGAATCACTATGTGTAAAATGAATGGAAAATTTACTTCTGGAACCCAGTGGTCCACGGCTCATTACAAAAAAAAGTCAAAACATTGGATCAATATATACAGTAGTTAAATTGCAAAAACACATTTTTCTGTTTTGAAGAATGATCAACATTTTCTACAGCTATTAATCAAAATAATGATAATAATTGGATTAGATTGCAGTAAAATACATTTGGCTTTTGAAGACATTACCAATCTATCTAATATCAGCATGTTTATTAATATTACCATGTGTAAATGTATAGGAGGGATACTAAGGAATTAATGTGAAAAACATCAGCCAAAGGAGTATATTTGCTGTAGCAATATAAAAAGAAAGGACAACTTTGTTTACAGTACATCCGGAATGTATTCACAGCCTTATTCCAAAAAGGATTAAATTAAATCTTTGCCTCAAACCTTTACAAACAATTCCCAATAATGAATACTTACCTTTGCAAATGTATTAAAAGTTTCCACAGTGTTTACATTCAAAATTGAGCTCAGGTCCCTTGTTTTTCCACTGATCCTTCTTGAGATGCTTCTACAACTTGAGTGGAGTCCACTTGTGGTAAATTTAGTAGATTGGACATGATTTGAAAAGCACAGACCTGTTTATATAAAGGTCCCACAGTTAACAGTGATGTCAGAGCACAAAGCAAGTCATGAAGTCCAAGGAACTGTCTGTAGACCTCAGACAGGATTGTCTCAAGATGGAGATCTGGGGAAGGGTTAAGAAAAATGTCTGCAGCACTGAAGGTTCCTCTGAGCACAGTGGCCTCCATCATCCGTGAATAGAAAAAGCACACAATCAGGATAACACAGGAGTGGCTACAGGACAACTCTGTGAATGTCCTTGAAAGGCCCTGCTAGAGCCCAGACTTGAATCTAATTGAACATCCCTGGGGAGATCTGAAACTGGCTGTAAACCAACACTCATCAACCAAACTTATTGGTGTTGGGAGGGTCTACAAAGAAGAATGGAAGAAACTGCCCAAAAATAGGTGCAGCAGCTTGTAGCATTATACTCAAAGAGACTTGAGGCTGTAATTAGGCACTTCAACAAAGTACTGAGCAAAAGCTGTGAATACTTATGTAGAAATGCTTATTCAATTATTTTTAGTTTTAAATACATTTGCAAATCATTCTTTCACATTGTCATTACAGGATGTTGTTTGTAGAAGTTTGAGGCAAATAATGAATTTAATGTTAAACTTAACAAAATGGGGGGAAAGTACATATGCGGATGCACTGTGTATGCATTTTCCTCCATAACTACTTATGCTATCAAACAATATTTATTTTTTGATTCCACTTGCAAACTGTTCACCGCCTTCTTTTCTTTCTCTCACTCCTGAGGACCTGTGGACCCAGATGCCCCTCCCCTGGTGAAGTGGTCCCTGCCCTGTGTGGACGGTCCCTCATCTGCCTGAAGAGTGGCTCCAGTTCGCCTCAGTCGGTCCCTCTTCTGCCTGAAGAGTGGGTCCAGCTCGACTCAGACAGTCCCTCATCTGAAGAGTGGCTCCAGTTCGCCTCATCTGCCTGAAGAGTGGGTCCAGCTCGCCTCCGACGGTCCCTCTTCTGCCTGAAGAGTGGGTCCAGCTCGACTCAGACGGTCCCTCATCTGCCTGAAGAGTGGGTCCAGCTCGACTCAGACGGTCCCTCTTCTGCCTGAAGAGTGGGTCCAGCTCGCCTCCGACGGTCCCTCATCTGCCTGAAGAGTGGGTCCAGCTCGCCTCCGACGGTCCCTCATCTGCCTGAAGAGTGGGTCCAGCTCGACTCAGACGGTCCCTCTTCTGCCTGAAGAGTGGGTCCAGCTCCAGTCTCCTTCTGTCCGTCTGTGAGAGTCGGATCTCTCCTTCACTGGAACTCCTCCAGGTTTCTACGCTTTTTTCCCAAAGAGGTTTTTTTGTAGTTTTTCCTGGCCGAGAAGGAGAGTCTAAGGACAGAGGACCCTGGGACATCGTCCCTCGCCACCACAGACATTGTCTGACTTCATCGCCACCACAGACATTGTTGATTCATTTCTCCCTGTGGCCCTCAGAGGCAACTGTTGTTGTGATTTTGGGCCTTACAAAAATAAATTGATTTGATTTGATTTGATAACCATCGAGTTTCTTTGCACATGAAAAAAGTTGCTTCTGATATCATAGAGAAGGAGACACCATGGTCCAGACAGATGTGCCATGGCTGACCTATTTACTGCTCTTTGAATCAAGTCATTGTTAAAGCTTATGTTCCATAAAATTTGGTTTCACATTTTACTCATTCAATACATTTAATTTAAGTCCCAAAATAACAATAAAACCCTGTTTAATGTTTGCAGTGTATGCCCCATGTTATGTACTTGCCCTTTTTTTCAAGACTGATGGGTCTAATCATGTTGCACCCTCTCGAGGGGTGGCACCACCCCCGACACTACACTATACTATACTCCAAGGCTTTGCAGTCAGTGCATCTTAAAACCACTGAGTGAAATGGTGCATTGCAAATGAAGAAAATATTGGCAGTGCTCTGGAGAAAGGCTGGGTGCAGCACCCGCGACACTGTACTGTACTGTCACAGCTTTCCAGTCCTTGTTAGGGTGGCCTAGTTTCATTGTAGCAGCTACCCACCTCCTCACAAATGTTTTCTGCCCCCAAGGATTACCAGACTGTCTTGTCTTTAACCAAGCCACAGTTTCATACGGGAGCTTATACTTGTCCCAACATTCTCCCTGGGGGAGACTTGCCTCAGTGGACTACACATCACTACAATGGCCACGCGCTGTTTACATAGACGGGTGTGTTCTTGGGTAAATCCCGACCTCGTAGCCAAGAGGGTCCTAGACATCTCTATCTGAATAGAAGAAACTCACATGTGGCTCACAATGGTTAATAAGTAACTGTACACCTTGAACTGTACTTAAAGCTTGGGTACCTAACTTATCACACAACTATATACACAAAAGTTAATTGTGTAGTGTCCCCCAACGAATATATTGTAAGTGCGCTGTCTGCATCTAATAAAACATGTATCTTATTTCTTGTCGAACAGGAAGTGAGAACTGAAATCAGCATGAATGGCATGAGCTGAAATATTAATGCATGCAGATATTGCAGATGTGACAAAGGGTTTGTAAGAGTGGGTTGCAGCTATGGATTATTTTAGTAATCAAGAAATCTAACAATTGATTTTCTTCAATACGTTAATACTTTTTTACATTCCACAAACCACTTTTAAAAGCATATATACATGTTTTTAAATAAACATTACAGTTCATAGTAATAGATGACAGAGGAGTTTCTGCTTAAAACACATTTCATTTTAATCTAATGTATGTAAAACAGCTACATTTCACTTGACCAGTCCAAATTGTTCTGAGGACTAATTCACTTGTCACCCGCCTGTGTATGTAAACAGTTACAGTAGTTATGAATTCATTTGCGTTTTATGTCACTTAACTTAAAATAAGAAACTTGTTTGTAAAACCTTATGTTGAGAGAAGCCAGTGATGTCTTGTGTCTTGTGTTTTGAGCTGTAACTCATTTTGCAGCATTAGCTCCGTGTGCCGTTCACTTTAGCCTCTGTGTCTTCGCCCCGTCTTCGCAGATTTTCAGTTTTATAATCATTACCTAGTTGTGAATTTAAAATACGCCGCTGCAGGTCTACACGGAAGCTCCGAGTGAAACTAAAGCGTTCCGTGCGCCATAGATCCATTTGAATAAATATGTAAATTAAATTAATCATCGAGGCAATCAAAAAAGAATCTAAGCTTTTTGTAATCAACATACTCGATTAATCGTTTAGCCCTAGTGCGTTAAGAGTTACACTCAGTTAAATGCATATTTCCTCCTTTCGCTGTGTGAAAATCAAGGAGGCCAGCTTTAATCAAGCCTTTCGCATTACACTTTCATATCAAAATGAATGCGATGGTCTGATGTGGATTTTTGAGCCGATGCAATATCTGATATTTGTCTTGCTGTTGTGGCAAATAACAGTTATTTGCAGATGAAGATATTATTCAATCCAAGGACCACTAATTCATGTTAAGTTATATTCAAGTTCGCAAATAACGTTTTGTTTTTGTAAAAATAAAATAGTTTAATCTGGGATATAATATCATTAGTTGCAGGATTTGGTAAACACACACTCGAATTGCGCTTCTATTTCAATATTCACTCCTTGTCTGTGTGGCGTACCAGATGGTTAGCTGCTCGCTATACACATGTATCAGATCATTATTTCATAAACCAATACAAGGGCATGTTACATACCCAACATATGCAGGGCAATGTTGATTGAGTTCATTAGTTGTAATTATTGCACTTTCCCAATAAAGGTCCTTTGGCTAGAACATAAGCTACATAACCATAAACCAGGCAATGGCACAGGCTGGCGGGGCACAGGGCACACAGACAGGCAGCAATGGGCCAACGGCTCAACCCTGAAGCCTGAATAATCACGAAGGCTCGCAGCATCGTAGCCGGCTGCAACACTTCCAGGCGCCAAAAAGATATTGCACCCTCCAAAGCACGAGACAACAAACGCCATGAAGCGGTGCGTCACGGGGCTTTGCCACACTGCGGCACTACGACAATACAGGCCTTAACTCAGTGGTTACGCAGTGTTAAACTGGAAAACAAAGGTTTTGAATAGCTACCTGACGCAGCAGAGGACAGGGTGTGCACACCAGACCGGAAGCAAGCGAAGAAGACGATGAGAGAGGCTTTTATATTTCTAAAGCGCCACCTACTGGTCTAAAATTAGTGGCAAAAACCCATATTGCCACAATTGTATAAAAAGACAAATTTGATGCAAGAAGACAAACTGGACAATACTTCACATAGTCACACACAGACAAGTCACATATATTTTCAATATTGGACTAAAGGAGAATTCCACCAAAATAGAAGCTAACCAAAATGATAATGCCAATGCAGTGAAACGTACACATGGAGAATAAGGAACTCCCATAAGGCATCTGTAGTACCAGATGTGGACTCAAATCCGTCCTTAAAAGTAAAAAAAATGCTGTACTATTAACAGTACATGCAATGAAAACACTAACAGGGAAGAACACTTTTTGAGTTGAGGTTTTATACTATTATGGTTACTTTGTTCCATCCGTTTCCTGCTTTAATGTGCCTGTGTTATTTTAAATTCACAACTGGGTAACGTAGTTTTGTTGTGTGAAAGCGCACGGAGGACCACGAAGGAAACAAGGCAGAGAAAGGTGATTCAATCTCAGCTTGTTTGTCTCCATCCCACCACCCAGTCCCAGAAATGTACCTCCTGAACAAGATGAGTTTAAATAAGATAAGATAAGAAATAATCCACAACAAATATTGTAGTTCTACACGTGAAACACCGTCCATCGTTCCAGAACAATTGCAGCCCTTCATCTGCTGATTTGATTCATGCTATTCAGGGCAAATAACAAATAACAATGATTCAAAAAAAACAAAAAAAACAAGTTGTATGGGGTAAATACAATAATGCACTCTAAAATAACAAATCAATCTTGATGCAGTGCCTTTGTATTATTAATGCAATCCAGTACCATAAAGTATGAACATCCCTGGGCCAAAACATCATCAATTACGTCCCTTGACAAAGCGACTTTGTTTTATTTTAAGCACTGTCCTAAAAGCAGTTGAGGTCAATTTCAATATCACACGACCATCTGTTTTAAAGAGTCCTTGTCCACTTGTTCTTCCCCATTTTATGTTTTTGCTTTAGGAAACAAGCTCCACACCTTTGGTCCCACTGACCTGTCCGTGTCACCCAAGGTTTACGGTCCTCTCCGGACATGATGCTAATTATACAGCGCTCTTCTGTTTGGTCGTCCAGTTCTTCTCACACCTTGCATGTATTTTCTTCTCCAAGAATGAATTGTATTTCTTTGCAGTTATTCCCAATTTCCCCACACAATTTTCCTCAAAATAAAATACATAAGGGAGGACATTTTTCTATTAAAAGTTTCTATTGAAAACATTACATACAGTATTTATGGAGACGATGGAGATTAGCAGGTGCCGTATCTCACTCCAGAAAAGTCATGCAATGCATCTTTTGGTAATCTACTGATCAGTACCAGCAATGAAAATATGAGAATGAACACATAGTTTTTGTTAAGAATCTTAAGTGTCTCAAGTTTAGTTAAAAAGGTAAATCGGTGATATCATTTTGATACACAAACTAAACTATGTTTGAATATTTCAGGTATGTCTTTTTTGTTTTCTACATGTTGATACATAATGACTTAATAATACAAGCAACTTTAATTGAAGCGTACATTTTTGACACAATCATTACAATTCACTTGATTAACCAAATTGTATCATGTTTTACACAACGTCCTTATTATTTTTATGGAACTCTTCATTTAAAAGCAATTTGATGTAATTATTTCTAAAAAATAGAAATCATCAAGCATCGTTTTTCTCCACATGCTTTACCAGTGTAGTTGTGCTGTGTGTGAGCCGTCAGAGCCCTTTGATTGTACCCCAAGATTTTCACAAGCTACAGTTTCCATAGCAACATTGCATATGTGGTGTATAAGATGCTTGTGATCATTCAATGCCATCAAACATAAAAGAGTCATACATTAGGGATATGGACCACATGGCATTTTGAGACATTTCCTTTCCCATTTAGGAAACCGGTTTCGATGAATAGATTTCGATTATTTGGGTACTTTTAGCTTGTATGTGCTCCATTTTCAATATATTTATGCCTTCAAGCTTGCATTTTGAAAGACTTCTAAGCCACCGCATTCATCTTCTTTTTTGTGCCAGTCATAAATTTGTTCATGAGAAAATACTATATAATTTTCACGTCACGGTGCCTGCTGAGCGCTCACTCAGAGCAGCCCAAAGACACACACCACTGCAGTGCATCTCTCACTTTGCCCGTAAATTGGTGCTCAGTCTTAGACGAATGTGCGCCGATGCAGCTCTTGTCACCGAGGGGTGGTTCTGTTGTATTGTCTCGAGGTGCACACAGGAGTATAGGAGCTGGCTACTGCACACACATTATCTGCTCAGCTATTCACACACGCTTAAGGGATGGCCTCTGCATTGTGCTCTCAGCTGAGCCCACATTAAAAGTCTTCATCAAATCGAAATGGTCAGTGAGGTCTAAAAGCAAATGGAAATGGAGCTATAGTGTGATCGATTTCAAATTCTGCTCTGCACCTCATTGTTTCCTGCTGTGGTCGGAGCACAACACCTGTATGATTTATCGTCATTCTATCTGTCTTATGCATATTGTCTTTCTTTAGGTCTCGGGTAAATGTATGGAATGATCAAGCACAGCATTACGTGGTGAATGGAGGTTATGGTACATTGAAATTGTTGATCTCTAAATTTGTATATTTGTACATTTGTTTATAATGGGTAGAGTTGCACTAACAGTAACTGTATACGTGTATACTCAGTGTATAAATAATTACATGGAGTAGGGCTTATCAACTATTCAGTATGCCTTCAGTTCTGATTTGACTTAATTAAGGGTAAACTATGTAACATTTCCTTGAGACGTACCCTCTCATTTTCAAAGGGGTCCAAAACACATACACAGATCAAAGAATCATTATAAATACAGTACAATAGACAAAATACAAAACTTACACAGAATGTTCCATAATATAGCTTGAACCATCCATTTCCATGGAGAAGAGCAGGTGGCAAAACAGACAAGTTACAGGTAAGATCTGCGACCAGAAGGAGCTCACTTGTAATAAGAATTGTGACAAAAACACTTGCTACTGAAGAAATGCAACATATATTTGTCTAATGCCAAACTGTTGAACATTTGAGGCACATCATTAACATCTCCATGGAGACAAGCAGAAGACGGACCCACCTTCAGAAGCGATTATAGTGTAACTTTTCATCTCAAAATTGGATGTTTGGTTAATAACAGATAGAGTTGTATAGAGAAGAAGAAGAATGTGTACATATATGATAGAACTAAATCTTTGAGAAGGAAGACAACGTTAGAAGAAATAGGAAGCTTTAGAGACCATCCATATCTTTAACCCCGGTGGAATACGGGGGAGAAACGACAAAGAGGAACAGCCTTCCAGTTCACACACTGGACAGCCCACCACTCAGAGCGCTCTGCCGATCTCCCGCGTCCACCTTCCTTTTATTAAGGACCGTACGATAGTTACACATTAACCAGCTTCCCCTAAGTGGACAAGGTCACTGGTACAGGTCACATACAGGACAGCTGGCCCACATTTTTAATACATCTCAGCACGTCACACTGTTGACATAAACTGTTGGTAGTGAAGCTAACAAGTTAGTCCTGTCGCTGCGAAGCGAGTAAGGTATTTCCATCTGTTTTCATCTTTCATGAGAAACTGCTCCGTCTGCAAACAGCTCACACACTTAGAATCACTTCTTAGACTATAAGCAAACTAAATGTTAAGCATAATATACATGATACATTAGTAAGATAAAATACATAAATCCAACAATATATAAGTCGTTTGGATTTGCGATTTTCAGTACTACTTCCAACTTATTTAATGCTTCATGT
This sequence comes from Eucyclogobius newberryi, assembly GCF_026437365.1. Taxonomy (NCBI): domain Eukaryota; kingdom Metazoa; phylum Chordata; class Actinopteri; order Gobiiformes; family Gobiidae; genus Eucyclogobius; species Eucyclogobius newberryi. Next base: position 60,069 of record NW_027315971.1, read on the forward strand.
TCACTTCCTTTGTAATTTTTCAAAAGTGGCAACATTAATTAAAATAGTCTCTCTGCTCTGCTATTCCTATTTATGTGATCATTTTAGTTATGCACCCGGTCAGCTCACATCCATACAGTTTGAACACTTTGTTTAATTAAATTAGTTGGCAATGAATATGCCCAAATGGAATTACTTGATGGAAAAGTTTCTTGCTAATAAAGCCTCTTCTCGTAGCGACTTTGACATGCATAGATTTGGCTTTTGAGCTGGTGCCAGGATCGCTTCCAGAACATGGGACAGGATTAATAAGGCTACAAATGAGAAGTCGATTACTAAGGCAAATCCAATGCTCATATGATGGATTTCCCTGTCTCTATTTCGCCTCTGTGTGGTAATATTTCCTGCGGCCGGGTGAGAGCAGTCTGAATTAATTTTGTCGGCTAATATGAAGCAGCTGTCATTGTGTTCATGTAGCGATGAAGAGGGTCCTCTCGGCACCTCTCTTCCTGGATACGCAGCATAAAACACTGGACTCACTGCGGTCTACGCTCATGATCATGCCATCAACGTATGCCACGATCAGCGCATTAGGCAAAGTAGGTTAACGACAGTAGTAACAGTCCTTTATATAAAACATTATAACATAAATATTTCACTCAAGTCACACTATTGTCAGTGCTAATACTGTACATTTCTTTATTCATTGTGGAATAAAAAATAAAAAAAATCTAATATTGAACTTTCACACAAGTTCAAAAACATCATTCAAATTACTCTTTGTATTTTTCTGGAGGAGGTTTTATTGTTTTATTAGGAATCATAGAAAAATGTGTCATCTGGACAAGGTTTTGAAAATCAAGACATTTTGACTTCCATCCAAAAGTAATTTTCAATCTTAAAAATGTAAATGTCTTGATTTTGAAAAAGTTGTCTCCGCTGTAAGGCAGTTACAGGTCAGATCTGTGGAACGGCAATCCAGCTCTTTTAAAAAATACATTTTTCGTATACATATATACATAAATATTTCTTTGAAAACCTGTCGACTAAAGGGGAAAGTAGCGCGAAATGGGCAAAAGGCCTGAATACCAAACTGCACCCACAAGGCCGCATAGTCATCCAAAGAACTCTTTTTCAAAAGGAGTCAGGATACAGTGGATTTGTGTGTAAAAAGGCAGCTTAAACTCCCGATACACTGACATTTTTTAGCTGGCTCACCCCATATCTTCTACCTTATGCTGTTGCCCATTATAACTTTACTGTTGCCTAAATTTGTTTTATTTATCCTAAATAAAATAAGTATAGCTGACTAATATAAAGTCTTTGTCAATTAACATTGTCGACCTTATTGTCGACTAAACAACTAAAGGTTGACTGTCCTTCTTTATTGAACGTTCTAATAATACTATGTAATTGTAAATCCTAATAATTTATAGTCTACTTGGGAAAACTGTCCCAATGTGTCATTATTTCTCCACAGTAAGTGTTTCTTCATGCATTGCCTGTCATTAAACTGCCTGAAAGCTTTTCCACCTCTTGTCCAAAATCTTCCTATAGTTTGAGGTAAATTGCTGGCTTTCGCACTCGCATTCGGTGGAGTAAGAAGAAACCAGCTGTTGGAGGAAAATTCTCCCTCCTCAGTTTGGAGGGAGAGGCTGTTAGCTTCACTGAGATCCGCGCTGGCTGCTGCTGATATGTGCTCACATGGCACAATACCAAAGAGGCTTTTTGGGAATGGTCTTACTGTTGCCCGCTCATTTTCAATCCAAACAGAGCAAATATCTGCAGAGAAAGGCTTAATGCTTAATGAAATCTCACCCATCTAGCCAATTAAGAGTAATTGCAACAGTTTGTAACATAATTCTCATCTCTGGCTGAATATACAATGAAAGTGGCCAACCTAGACTCCAGACTCCAACAATGTGTTCATTCAAACCACAATTTCAAAGCCAACATCTAACCAGGTAGCACACTAACCAATGACACTTTCAAACTTTCACACTCCCACACTCATAAACACAAAGACAAAGTAGATGTCTTGCTGAAGGACACCACTGCATTATCACTTGGAGGAGGATAAAGAAACTACCAAGGACACCTCCAGCTCTGTGCTTTTATGACATTCCATTGCCAATAGCTCTATTTGACTTCAGAGGTTATAATAGTCCCTATAATGGGGGCGTGGCCAAACTTGAATGGACAATACTGGAGCTGGATGATTCGGGAAAAATATCTAATTGCGATTTTTGTGACAAGAATTGCGATTAGATTCACGATTTCTGTTTTAATACCCGAATTCTATTCAAAGTTTTCTTTTTAATGTGTCCAGAATAATTGACAAAAACAGTTGGAGTTTGAACTGACAACCTATGTATTTTGTAATATGTTTGCCTAGATGTAAACTACAGGATTAGTCGTTTTTATGGTTGTTTGCGGAAGAAATGACGGTACTTTAAAAATTGTGCCCACTCAAATTGCGATTTCAACTCGATTGCAATTAATTTAGCAGCCGTAAACAACACCACAATGTGTTGAGTGTCCATGTCTCCAGGTTAATAAAGTTCTCACGCAATACACATCCTGTCTCCTGCCTCTTCACAACTCACTTACTTACTTCAATTAGTTCCAACTGCAGTGATCGTGAAGAAATCTATAATATATTCTGCTGTAATTGTTGCAGGATTAAAACAAAACACACATTGCTTTTGTGTGCTTTAATCTTTATAAACAGCGACTATTACATCCTATATCTTCATCATGAGTAGCCAGTAATATATTTATGTATTTATTTAGTTTATCCACTGTCAAAACACCAGTAAATTCTTGCCAGGAGCGTCAAGATGCAAGCGTCGTTACATAATTACGAGGCATGTAGAAAAGGAACTATAAGATGTTAATATTAATGCACCAGCCGCCACAGTCCGCCCCCCATCTCTCTCTTTTTGATCAAAGTTCTCCGATGTTGTAAGGTGTGCGTCATGTACAGATAAACCTGGGACACCGCAGCACCTCATTATGTCTCCTCTCTGTGAAGATGATGCACCAACCTAGAAGCACAGCTATGCATTCAAGACCCTTGCTTTGCACACACTGTAATTTCCCAGGCTCCTTTGTCCTCGTGGGGGGTAAAGGATCGTGGGGGCAGGGGAAGATGAGATGCTGAGAGCTCGCTGCAAACTGAGGTCCCTGTTTCAACCACTGGCTAACCATTAATTTGAAATAATTTTACGTTTCCCACCCACAATCCTCGCTCTTTTCACTGCTATTATCCGAAGCTTGTGGCAACATATTATTCCCGCCCTGGCAGCTTTTGTCTTCTTGTCCTGCAGGCTGACAAAGTTGTTTAATCAGTAAATACACAGGAGCAATTGTGCTGCCAATCATTGATAAAGCTATTTACATAAGACGACGCAGTCTATGTTGGTGTCAATGGTAAAGAACGAAAACACGAAGGTTTGCTCTCGTACCTACTCCGAGTTGCACTGACTTATCACTATCTCGATATGCAGCATGTCATACCAAAGCATAGAAGATGTTGCCAGTTAAAGCAGAACTAAGTAACATTTTCACCTTATTGACCGTCTTTGAAAGTCCCCGCGATGGTTAAATATGTATTTTCGAGGTGTTTGAAGTGTTCGTCATCTCCCTGTGCGAGACAACTCTCCTGAAAAACCCTGGCTCTTTTTTTAATGTTTAGTATTGTGATGTGTGTGGTTATACTGTATTATTATGGTAAAGAAAGAAAGAAAGAAAGAAAAGAGAAAAAAAATAATAATAATAATATTTTCTGATATTGAGAGCTGCAGGGGAAGCTCTATCGTCAGAGTTAATTAGTTCTGTTTGATAATGAGTGAACTTTAGAACGGTGAGCAGTGTTGTTGTTGGAGCTGAAGTCTGCTTTGTTTGCTTTATTCTTTGTGTGTTTACTCTTTATCCAGGTGCCATATAACAACGACATTACCCTTGGCTTTATATGCGCCGGCGACATGCAATCAAACAACCTTCAACAATGTGGCTTCTGTTCAGCAATACAGAGCACCTCAAATCAACAGCAAGTTCTATGACGAAACTGGCAATGATTCCTAATATTATTTGTGTTTTTGCCATTCATTAGTCCCATTCTTGCAACTTCTGGCATTCTTCAACCTCAAATTCAAGCAGACTAATGTGAATAAAATGCTAGGTGAGCAAGCTAGTTATTTCTTGTTGTAAGAAAAACGTAAAAAGCAACGTTAAGTTTGAGACCATTTTTAATACAAATAAAACTTTGTATAAAAAAAATAACATGCTTCACACACTTCATTATTTTTATGAGCTTTAACAAATACATCATCAGATAGCCAGGCACTGTATCTTTTTGTACATTTTCTCCCAGTGTTGGACATGTCAGGACATAAAGCAGACATCATCGGCCTATTTAATAACATACATTAACTTGCCACTTAATTTGTCGAGCGCTCACATTTTATTCTGCAAAACAAATGAGGTGTTTAAAGGAATACAGCGCAGACATGAGAAGCAGCATTGAATTTACAACACAAATGATCCATTTTGCTTATGTTTTTCCTCGGTGCCACACAAAGCCAGGGTTAAATCAGGTGAATGATGAAGATATTGTGTACTGTTATACCTTGGAATTTATGTATTACTTAACCTTTATTTAACCAGTTGAGAACCCATTGAGATCGGGACCTCTTTTACGAGGGTGACCCCTTTTAGTGTCCGGTCAAGAGGGTGCCTTATGAGGATAATGTATGTGACAAATTCAGTTTCAGCCGCTGGTACATTACAGATCTCGCCTTCAGGGAGTAGAGCGCAATGATCTCAAGGTGTGCGCTCTGTCTTTATTCCCTCCTGATGGATCCGTGCAGCGTTACCCTTAGCTGGAGTAAGCTTGTGGCAGTGATGGGGCGGATCACCCAGGATGACACCTAACAATATGATCCCACTCTGCGGCGTCTGTTGGCCATTAGCTCCTATTTGAAAGCACAGAGTATATTCGCAGAGGGCACTGGCAGCCTTTGAGCCAGCTGGTAATACAAATCAGGGCCTCACTTAAGCACACAGAAACACGTACTAGACCTTCACCATTTTGAGAACACCGTAAACGTACATAAGGCGTTGGCCCAAACAATAGTAACAACGGTGCAACAGATTTTTGAAACGCATTCCGAAGATACTCTTTTCTCTTTTTTTTTTCTTTTTTTTTTTTTCAAACATTTTATTTTTTAACAACACAATACTAGATGTTGAAACTGGCATGCTCAAATCAGCAGAGACCATTTTAAGAGGCAAAGTCCAAGGAATCCCCAAAGAGGGACAGTTTCTTGCATTGCGATGATCACTGATTCCAGCCACATAAATCTCTTTCATAAATCCATGGATATATATATATATATATATATATATATATATATATATATATATATATATATATATATATATATATATATATATATATATATATATTTTTTTTTTCATTTTTTTTTGTCATACTCTCCTTGATGATATCCTGAAGGAACATTGAGAACACCTGATGCTTTGATTGATAATCAGTTTGTCCATGTGTTCAAGACCGAGAGCACATTGTAAACGATCCAATATAGTAAGGCCTCTGCCATGCAACTCTTCTTCATTCTGTCAGTATCGTTGTGTTTGTGACGCAGACAGTAGATGAAACCTTACAATTATTAGCACTTTCTTTTCTCTCAGACACAATAACAGCCACATCTTTTGTGATCCTTTCATTTGTTTGTAAGTGATATTTTCGCGTGGACACTAACTGGAGATGCGCTGTCCTTTAGATCGCATGGTTGCTGTAGCTGATGTAGGTTTGCTTCGTGGCTGTGGAAAAAAAGAGGGGGAAAAAGAAAAGATTATTGCTGTTGCGTGTTGTTGTGATTTCACACATTCAAAGGTGAGAGACAATGTTGTTTATTTTAAGGCGTACATGTGCAGAGTCTTTCAAATGTCAGGTGCTACTTACACTGTGATCAAGTGACTTAAGACTGTTCTCTAGTCTTAACATCAGTAACATCAGCTATTGTTGCTGAATTGTATTTAGTTTGACAGGTTTTCTTTGCCACACTGTAAACAAAATAAACTACATTACTTGTCCATATCCTTAACGTAATGTTTAAATAAACTAGAGGAACGTCCCTTAAATTTTGTGTTTTGGCAAATTAAAATGTATGAACTTGATTTGAGTTTGTTGTAATAAATGATCTGCAAAATCCTCAATAATAAACTTTTATTCTGACTTAAACCACTGGAGTAAAACACCCTAAATCTGTTTCAATCACATACCATTTGTGCATTCACACTTGCAGAACATCACATTTGACATAGTAAAAGGTTCAAAGGTAGTCATCTGGACAATGTTTTACAAATCAAGACGTATAAACTTCAAATAGTCATTTTCAGACTACTACATTTGAAATGAGTTATGATATCAACTTGTTTCTAAAAAAAAAGAAAAAGAAAAAGAAATAGGAATTAAAGCCGCAAGCGGCATCCAACGGCCCTCGCGGGCCGCCGGCCTTCCGACTCTGCGCTTTTGACTTGATAAAGATGGCGCCCTTATTGTGTGTTGAATAAAAAAAGAACTTGACAGACGGCGACACATTGGACATGGCCAATCCAGTGCAAATGAACACAAGTGTCAGTCAAATTTGCTGCGCCGCCGCACAGAGACCGTAGCACTTCGAATAAAAATATGGATAACTTTTGATGCCGCGCTTGTGTAGATAATTTTTCCCAAAGTAAAGCTTGATCGAGCTATTGCCCACGGAGGAGTTTGTTAAAGTGTGAAGCGTAAATGTGAACATTTCAAGGATTTGGCGTTTTTCCCATTTGTGACAGTATATTTGCAGCTCCACGGCACAGAGACCGTACCACTTAAAATCAAAATATGGATAACTTTTGATGCCCCGTTTGTGTAGATGATTTTCCCCAAATATGAGCTTGATCGGGCAATCGGCCTAGGAGGAGTTCGTTAAAGTGTGAAGCGTAAAAATGTGGTGATTTTAGAGATTTCGCTGTTTTCCCATTTCTGACATATATTTGCGGGTCCGCCACACAGAGACCGTAGCACTTAGAATCAAAATATGGGTAAGTTTTGATGCCCCGCTTGTGTAGATGATATTCTCCAAATATGAACTTGATCGGACAATCGCCCTAGGAGGAGTTTGTTAAAGTGTGAAGCGTAAAAATGTGGTGATTTGAGCGATTCTACGATTTTCCCATAAGGATAACATGGGATGTTTCTGTCAACGCTACGGTTACGCCGTACAAAATATGACTTTGGCTCTCATACTTGTATGATCAGGATGGCAAATTAGAATTTCGTTCAAAATATCATGTCATTTGGAAAAACTCTATTGTTTATAGGCCACTCTGAAGGCCAAATAGTCAGAATTCTGGGAAACGTTTGCGGCTCCGTCGCACAAAGACCGTAAAAGTTATCCTTAAAATTTGGATAACTTTAGATACACCACTTGTCTAGAGGACGTACACCGATTTTGAGGTTGGTGGGCAAAACGCACTAGGAGGACTTCGTTAAAGTGTAAAACATAAAAATGTGGTAATTTGAGAGATTTTGTGGTTTTCCCATAGGGATAACATGGGAGGTTTCTGTCATCGCTACGACTACGGCGTAAAAATTTAGGCATTTTTGTGATTGGCTTTTGTGATCGGGACGGCAAAATAGAATTTTGGGTAAAGTTTAGACAATTTTGGTAAAACTAATTTTTGACCTTCAATGTTAATTTAAAGGTCACTCTGTAGGGGGCGCTATCACTGCCATTTCAATTTTGTCAGCCTAAACTGGTCCAAACTAGAAAGTTTAACAACTGATTCAAATTTGGTCCTAATCGGACTGGTTTTGATCAAATGGGAGCAATTTTTAGACCTGCAATATTCCAAAATAAGTTGTCCAACTTTGCGGCTGCGCCGCACACAGACCGTAAAAGGTATCTCAAAAAATTGAATAACTTTAGATGCCCCACTTGTCCAGAGGACGTACGCCGATTTTGAAGTCGGTGGGCAAAACGCCCTAGGAGGAGTTCGTCAAAGTTTGACGTAAACAAAATGGCTAACTCAGCTTGTTTTCATTTTCAAAGGAAGATGGCGGCCATAGGGTAAGTTTGGGGGCGTGGCCACAATGATTTTTTTTGTTTATCCTCACGAGAAGAATGCGTGTCCCGAATTTCGTAGCTTTACGCCAAAGTTGACCTCGGGGCGTCTCCCATAGGCGCAATGTATTTTGACTTTTGTCGGTGGCGCTGTCGCGCCATTTTTTAACGAAAAAAAAAATGGCCCAGAAAAAATAAAATTTTTCGCCGATTCTGAATTTTGGGCAAAGTTTGGTGAGTTTTTGAGCATGTTCAGGGGGTCAAATTAGAGATCAAAGCGCTGAAGAAGAACAAGAAAAATAATAATAATAATAATAATAATAATATTTTTAGCAAAAACAATATAGCCGTTTTTACTATAACAACAAATGATACATCGTTTGAAAGCTCTAAGCCTTCCCGATGCCGCCATGGGGTGGAATCATCATTACGAGCGCTTACGCGCTCGTCACTCCCTATTCCGTCGGGATGCCCCGCCCACTCCCCATAGACTTCCATTGATTTGAGCAGATACAAGCATGGCCCATGCCTGCGGCATGGATTCTCGCGTACGGGACGATGCCAGGAGGGTTTTTGGAGGAATGCAGCGCTTCGCGCTGCTGTTGTCAACAATTAGTGAATGGGCTACGCCCATTCACTAATTGTTGACTATTTCTGTCATAGCAGGAGTAAGTATGCATGATCCATGCCTTCGGCATGGGCTAGTTCACTGTACTTGCCAGGGGCGACGGGGTACCAAACATGCGGGCTGCGCCCGCATGTTTGGTCAGACAGTTGCAACGCTGCCTTCGGCAGCGTTGCGGGAGCAATAGGCCCTCCCCCTGCTGGGGCTCGGGCCTAATTAATTCAGACTAAATAGACCAGTCTGAATAGACCAGGACTAAACCAGGATTAGAACAGCACCAAACGATGTCTACATAAGAACTAACTTAAACCAAACCAGAACCTGATCCAAACAAGTGTAAAAGCTATACCCTAAAATGCCTCTAACAAAAATGTGCTGCTTCTTCACAATAAGTGGCCATTTGTTTAGTCCTGTTTCAGCTTGGATGTAGTTTCATAATGGTTCCTTTTAGTTTTCTTGAAGCACTTTCATATTCTAATCACACCTATGTGATCGTGCACCAACCAAATCTATTTTATCACCGTTGCTCCCCTTCCCCCTGCCTTTTATTGCCAATAGGGAGCACCCTGGGCCTTCGCTGTTAGCCCCACCACCCACACAGGCCTCCCTCAGCCATCAGACCTTAGCTTTTCCCCCTGTCTCTGCAGACTGTGTGTTAAGTGATTCACTGAGGTGGAGCAGATAAACTTGACATATCTCCACCACATCTCCACTCTTGGTGGCGGAGCTTGCCCAGACAGGATTTTTTCAATTTCATCAAAACTTAAATCCACACTGCCGGTGACAATGACAAATTATGCCCATTCAAATCTCTGTGCACAGTAAAAGTTAAGCTCTATCAGGAAAGATTGCTGTTGCCAATCAATTCTAGGACTATCTCTGGCTGTAACAAAAGACACAAAAGAAACCATTGCAAAAAAAAAAACCTAATGTTAGATTGAATGTTCCCATGTTGTTGCAGCACATTGTCACAGAAACTTTGTCACAGACATAGTTTTGATTTGGTTTTCAGGTTAAAGGTGCAGCACTTGTGGCGATGCTATTGCTTTGCCTGGGATGTAAAGCTTATCTCCATGGAAACAAGCACCTGAAAAATACAGATCACATCCGTTGAGAGGTGACCCCATTCACAGTAAGAATTCAATGTGTTTTAAGCAACATAAAACACCGGCAATTGAATACATGCAAGGTAGATCATTTTAATCCCAAACATGAAATAAATATAACATGTGTATAATTAATCATGAAGGCGTTACTCAACACAAAAATCCACTTGTTTTTTAAGCCACGATTCTACTTATCTGTCAAAGAGATGATGGGAATCGGAAAAACACCAGAATAATCCCAGTGAGTCATAGTGTGATGACGATCATGGTTGTTTACTACAGCGCAGCACATTTGAGGTATTGATCGCAGAGCTGGTCTATGGAAGAAGAGGATAAACAAAGACCATATGCTTCATAACGAGACCTCTCTTTTTTGTGAATTGTAAGATTAAAAGTACTTTCCTCTAGATGGGATCAATAGAAAAGGATTATCTAGACAGCAGGGGGTGAGATTTGCAAAAGTTGTCTCATTCAGAAAGACTTACTGTGAATGAGTGAGTACTGAGTAAGTCTGAGTGGACGGAGGAACAGACAGTTACTAGAGGCGTTTAAAGGCCCAGATACGGAAGTGGGGAAATATGAGTACTTCCACATTGCAGGCATAGTAATGATAGAAATATGAATTTGAGTCTAGGATCAATATCTTTCTCTGTGTCTAAACCAACATTGATGTCAGTGAAGATATTGTTTCCTATAAACCCAATCATCAACACACTGTGATACAGATGTCCAGACACACTTGCTTTTAACTGACCCTGTAAACTGCTTTATTTTCTTCTTTTTAATTTTGTTTTTTGCTGAATTAAGCACAGACTCCGTGCTGAGTGAGAACCAAACGATTGAATTAACTAGAAAACAGTGTTTATGACAAATGTGTTTTCTTCCCACTTTAGCCTTGATGCTTTACCAACATCAATACCAATCTTCTGCTCTTTCCATGAGTTTCAATTGAGACAAGGGTGCATTGTGAATTCACCACCCACCAGTTTTGTGACAACGGTAATTCATTCTTTCTTGCCTCTAATGCCACCTCCATCTTTTCAATTGTAAACCCACTAATACATTTTACATAGATGCAACACTCACTCCTGTTCGCTTCTGTAAATTAACGGCTGGGGGAAATTTGCTCAAATCAATGATGCGTTAAATAAGATGGTACACCGCTTAATAGTTAGCTATATTTTACTCTGCTACGAGTCTAACATTCGTTTTTCAGATGCCCAAACATGGATATTGGAGCTGCAAAAGGCTCTCAAAAGTGTCTTGTGAATACTGGCTTAAAAGCGACCAATACCAAAACATTAAACAACAATTCAATTTAAGTATAGTATGTATGATCCAAGTAGAAAATAAATAAATATTATTGTCTACTTTGCTTTGGCATATTCCATAGACTGGCTGAAGTCAATTAGGCAAAGTGAAGTATCTCTGATCTCAGTAGTATTTCCTGAAATGCAAATGAACACGAACACACTAAATGTTTATTTTGTTTCATTGCATAGCATTTAATGTGATAATGAATGTGCTAGTGTGTTACTTAGTTTGGTGAGAAAGAAATGTTTTCACAGGCAAAACAATTTCATGTGGAATATATATATATATGATCTACTGCCCCAGGAGACTTTAATAGGCTATTGGTTTAGGTTCTCTGCCTCATGGACTACTATATAGTCTACACTGGACTACTATATAGTCTACACTGGACTACTACATAGTCTACACTGGACTACTATATAGTCTACACTGGACTACTATATAGTCTACACTGGACTACTATATAGTCTACACTGGACTACTATAGTCTACACTGGACTACTATAGTCTACACTGGACTACTATATAGTCTACACTGGACTACTATATAGTCTACACTGGACTACTATATAGTCTACACTGGACTACTATAGTCTACACTGGACTACTATATAGTCTACACTGGACTACTATAGTCTACACTGGACTACTATAGTCTACACTGGACTACTATATAGTCTACACTGGACTACTATAGTCTACACTGGACTACTATATAGTCTACACTGGACTACTATAGTCTACACTGGACTACTATAGTCTACACTGGACTACTATATAGTCTACACTGGACTACTATATAGTCTACACTGGACTACTATAGTCTACACTGGACTACTATATAGTCTACACTGGACTACTATAGTCTACACTGGACTACTATAGTCTACACTGGACTACTTTATAGTCTACACTGGACTACTATAGTCTACACTGGACTACTATATAGTCTACACTGGACTACTATATAGTCTACACTGGACTACTATAGTCTACACTGGACTACTATAGTCTACACTGGACTACTATATAGTCCACACTGGACTACTATATAGTCTACACTGGACTACTATAGTCTACACTGGACTACTATAGTCTACACTGGACTACTATATAGTCTACACTGGACTACTATAGTCTACACTGGACTACTATAGTCTACACTGGACTACTATATAGTCTACACTGGACTACTATATAGTCTACACTGGACTACTATAGTCTACACTGGACTACTATATAGTCTACACTGGACTACTATATAGTCTACACTGAACTACTATATAGTCTACACTGGACTACTATATAGTCCACACTGGACTACTATATAGTCTACACTGGACTACTATATAGTCCACACTGGACTACTATATAGTCTACACTGGACTACTATATAGTCTACACTGGACTACTATATAGTCTACACTGAACTACTATATAGTCTACACTGGACTACTATATAGTCCACACTGGACTACTATATAGTCTACACTGGACTACTATATAGTCTACACTGGACTACTATATAGTCTACACTGAACTACTATATAGTCTACACTGGACTACTATAGTCTACACTGGACTACTATATAGTCTACACTGGACTACTATAGTCTACACTGGACTACTATAGTCTACACTGGACTACTATAGTCTACACTGGACTACTATATAGTCTACACTGGACTACTATATAGTCTACACTGGACTACTATATAGTCGCCACTGGACTACTATAGTCTACACTGGACTACTATATAGTCTACACTGGACTACTATAGTCTACACTGGACTACTATATAGTCTACACTGGACTACTATAGTCTACACTGGACTACTATATAGTCTACACTGGACTACTATATAGTCTACACTGGACTACTATAGTCTACACTGGACTACTATAGTCTACACTGGACTACTATATAGTCTACACTGGACTACTATATAGTCTACACTGGACTACTATATAGTCTACACTGGACTACTATATAGTCTACACTGGACTACTATAGTCTACACTGGACTACTATATAGTCTACACTGGACTACTATATAGTCTACACTGGACTACTATACGGTGTACATGGACTACTATATGGTCTACACTGGACTACTATATAGTCTACACTGGACTACTATAGTCTACACTGGACTACTATAGTCTACACTGGACTACTATATAGTCTACACTGGACTACTATAGTCTACACTGGACTACTATATAGTCTACACTGGACTACTATATAGTCTACACTGGACTACTATAGTCTACACTGGACTACTATATAGTCTACACTGGACTACTATAGTCTACACTGGACTACTATAGTCTACACTGGACTACTATATAGTCTACACTGGACTACTTTATAGTCTACACTGGACTACTATAGTCTACACTGGACTACTATATAGTCTACACTGGACTACTATATAGTCTACACTGGACTACTATAGTCTACACTGGACTACTATAGTCTACACTGGACTACTATATAGTCCACACTGGACTACTATATAGTCTACACTGGACTACTATAGTCTACACTGGACTACTATAGTCTACACTGGACTACTATATAGTCTACACTGGACTACTATAGTCTACACTGGACTACTATAGTCTACACTGGACTACTATATAGTCTACACTGGACTACTATATAGTCTACACTGGACTACTATAGTCTACACTGGACTACTATATAGTCTACACTGGACTACTATATAGTCTACACTGAACTACTATATAGTCTACACTGGACTACTATATAGTCCACACTGGACTACTAGGACTACTATATAGTCCACACTGGACTACTATATAGTCTACACTGGACTACTATATAGTCTACACTGAACTACTATATAGTCTACACTGGACTACTATAGTCTACACTGGACTACTATAGTCTACACTGGACTACTATAGTCTACACTGGACTACTATAGTCTACACTGGACTACTATATAGTCTACACTGGACTACTATATAGTCAACACTGGACTACTATATAGTCTACACTGGACTACTATAGTCTACACTGGACTACTATATAGTCTACACTGGACTAATATAGTCTACACTGGACTACTATAGTCTACACTGGACTACTATAGTCTACACTGGACTACTATATAGTCTACACTGGACTACTATATAGTCTACATTGGACTAATATAGTCTACACTGGACTACTATAGTCTACACTGGACTACTATATAGTCTACACTGGACTACTATATAGTCTACACTGGACTACTATATAGTCTACACTGGACTACTATATAGTCTGCACTGGACTACTATAGTCTACACTGGACTACTATATAGTCTACACTGGACTACTATATAGTCTACACTGGACTACTATATAGTCGCCACTGGACTACTATAGTCTACACTGGACTACTATATAGTCTACACTGGACTACTATAGTCTACACTGGACTACTATATAGTCTACACTGGACTACTATAGTCTACACTGGACTACTATATAGTCTACACTGGACTACTATAGTCTACACTGGACTACTATAGTCTACACTGGACTACTATAGTCTACACTGGACTACTATATAGTCTACACTGGACTACTATATAGTCTACACTGGACTACTATATAGTCTACACTGGACTACTATATAGTCTACACTGGACTACTATAGTCTACACTGGACTACTATATAGTCTACACTGGACTACTATATAGTCTACACTGGACTACTATACGGTGTACATGGACTACTATATGGTCTACACTGGACTACTATATAGTCTACACTGGACTACTATAGTCTACACTGGACTACTATAGTCTACACTGAACTACTATATAGTCTACACTGGACTACTATATAGTCTACACTGGACTACCATAGTCTACATTGGACTACTATATAGTCTACACTGGACTACTATAGTCTACACTGGACTACTATAGTCTACACTGAACTACTATATAGTCTACACTGGACTACTATAGTCTACACTGGACTACTATATAGTCTACACTGGACTACTATATAGTCTACACTGGACTACTATATGGTGTACATGGAGTACTATATGGTCTACACTGGACGACTATACGGTGTACATGGAGTACTATACGGTGTACATGGAGTACTATACGGTGTACATGGACTACTATACGGTGTACATTGACTACTATACGGTGTACATGGAGTACTATACGGTGTACATGGAGTACTATACGGTGTACATGGAGTACTATACGGTGTACATGGAGTACTATACGGTGTACATGGACTATTATAAAATATAGAAAATAATCCTCCAAAAGATAAACACTGAAAAGACATAATTTAGCTGTGGATGCTTATATTCCACCTCTGTGTTATGCACTTTCAAACAGGAACACTGATCTGAAGAAGATTTGTGGCCAGGAGTGCTGTGTACTTACATTGTGTTTCCAGGCTCTCGCACAGCTCGGTCTTTGCTTCCCCGTTGGGTCTGAGGCCGGCCTTGGGGTTGAACTTGTTGGACATAGTGGCGGCGGTGACAACAGCCTTCAGACTGCGCGTCCGCTTGGGAACGTTCTGCTCCGGGTGGAAGAGCACCACATACACCTTGGGCATGTAGAGCAATCCCAGCGACACAGAGGCACTGAGGCTCACCGAGATGGTCAGCGTGGTCGTCTGGATGCACAGCTGTGGGAAGGAAAAAGTCAAATGTGGTCATATTAAGATACCTACATTGTTCTTAGATTATTATTCTTATGTTGATTATGGACATCACAATCTCACTGGACAAGGTGCAGGTGCTTGAGTGTTTTCGTTTGAATTTAGTTTTCAACACCTGTTTGTAGGAAATCTAAAACACGCATACAAATACACAACGCATGTTAGTAATATACAAAATAATATGTAGATAATATGTTTAAAACAGTTTCTGCCTTTGTCAGTGTGAACATTTTTGGTGGAATCTTGCAATCAATTTAGTTTTCAAATAGTTTCTATTAGTTTAGAGCTCATCAATCATTCAAAAATAATGTTGGCAGAGAAAAAGGACTGCGCAAAAGTAGCTCTGCACATTGAGACAACACAGCTACCACCTCTTGTAGAAGCTCAATGTGTACAATGTATATGACCTTTCAGGGTTTTCTTCAGATTAGATAAAGAACAATTTTTTGTTCATATAGCGGTAAACAAAACATTGTGCTATGCAGCTAACAAACAAACAAACAAACATACATGAACAGTAGGCTCCTCCCCTCTGGAGCCAGTACTCCCTTGAAAAAGTTTTTAAAAGCTCAGTGGGACTTTCCTGATTA
Organism: Eucyclogobius newberryi; assembly: GCF_026437365.1. Lineage (NCBI taxonomy): Eukaryota > Metazoa > Chordata > Actinopteri > Gobiiformes > Gobiidae > Eucyclogobius > Eucyclogobius newberryi. The sequence goes on from NW_027315971.1 coordinate 76,528, forward strand.
AATAAAGTTCAAAATCAAAGGTCAATTTTTTTTTTTAAAGCATCCACAATTTAAAAACAAAAACAAACTTTGTTGCTGTTATGTTATGTATTATAGAATGAGTAATACATTAAAACATATGTATAACCCACATTATTTTTCTGTATAGTGCAAGTGGCATCTGCTGTGTATCTTTCTAATTGGAGCAGCCATTGACCCGCGAGTTTGCCAAGCCGGAGTTAAGACTTCACTATTGAGGCCAATGTACAGTGTGATAAAGACATTTTTATATGGTATCTCATTTACAATTTGAGTGTAAGCCCGACCAACCAAAACCACCTTGCTTGTTTCATTTTCTGTTGTACTAGTTTTGGATTTGGATATAACATAGTCAATTATGTTGCAAGTCAATGGACCTTCATCTCTCATAAACAGACAGCCCCCAAAACACATACTTTGAAAAACACACACTAGTCTCCACAGATCTGGGGTTTTGTTTATAAAGAATTGCGTAGGAATTTTGCCTTGTGTAGGAAAGTGGCCACTAGAGGCTTGCGTGACGTTGTTGTTGATCTTTGAGCGCACTTGGTTTTATAGATAGAGATTTATAGATGAGCCAATAATCAGTGGGTTTGACCGAGACACGCAGGACAGAGCAATGGATAGATGCAGTAGCACGCAGTCACATCAAATTCTTTAATACAAATGAAAATACTAGTATATAATAATAGTGATTGCAACAAATCATCCATCTTAGTTTAATTAAATGACAGACTCAATTGTCTTTTACTAGCCTACACTTCCTGATAGGCTGTAGTCATAGATATAGTTGTAGTTTCAGACTTTTAGTACATTTAAATGCCAGTGGTATATTTGGCCCTGTTCATGCACATAGATATGTGGATGCAGCGGTCTGAATGATCAAAGGAGGGGTTGTGAGCGCACATGGAGACACATGGATGCCCTTCCTGAAAGTGCGAAAGCAGCAAGGGACAGATACGTGGATCAGCGGCTGAGGGAGAAACGCTTCTGCTACAGCAGAGACAAGCGCATGTAACACATGAAGCATATTAGACGCTCTGATTCTGCCAATACAACTGCTCTTTGTGTGGGAGTCATGCACATCCATCATGTACTCAGGGAGGGCTCTTAAGAGAAAGTTCTATTACTAAAAGATGAAGGGAATATTCTGGGTCCGACTGTTTGGGTCAGTTTAGACAGTGCACTGGCTTGGGTCAGGATGGATCATTTGAACTATTGATCTAAGCATGCGGCGCGTAAAGACAAATGTAATGTGATGGAACTGTGTCCTCCTGAGTTTTCTCTCAGGTCTGTTTCATAAACCCATTCACGAATCGAAATCCTCTCTGTGTTGGGCCAAAAAGGTCACCGCGCCCAGACTGACAGAGAGTGCATGAGTGCACACAGCTTTGTGTCATCTTATAAAATGTATTTGCTGATGAGTTCCTGCATCAGACACGTCCTCAAACTCTCTTCACTTTTACACTTCTCCATGAGTGCCATTTTGTCCCTGTGTCTCCAGACTTTGCACAGAGCGTATGGGAAGATCTCAGTTTGTACAGAGATAGGAAAAGTCCTGCACCTAGTGGACGTTTTATCGATCTTATGTATGGTGCAGAGGGTGGCCGTGACAGTACTGCATAATACATAAACAAGCTTTATAATGAGACCCTTGATCTGCAATTTAACCTGGTGGTTTCTCCTGCATTTCTCCACAGAGATAATATGTTTCGCGCTATACAGCAAAACATTCTAAACAAGCAATAACATCTTCATGGAACAAGGAGGTGGCCTTATACTTGACCAAAAATTATAAATAATGCACCATTAAATGTCTTTTTTCAAATCTATACTAAGTTTTGTCTAGCTTGAACTGTACACGGAATTGCTGAACCTGAATCACTGATGTGTTGTCAGTTGCATAGGAAACATGCCGACATTTAGAACACTTTACTCTAAATATGCCTCCCCTATAACAAGAGGTGCATTTGATCATTGTACCGGTAATATCTTTATGGTCAAATAACCAGACTTTTGGAGCATATTCTCACATTTCTTTCTCCAATTAAAAAGTGTTATACAAAATTACTGTGAGTGAGATTCTGTATTGTAGCAAAAGGCCTACAGACTAAAGTGCAAACTATTTAACAAATTCAGAAGACATGTATTTAATTCCGACACGACCCTGCAGTGACCCACTTGTTATTCCCCAATATTGTCTTTGCCTTGTGGCCATGTCTGTGTGCAGCCAGAGCGCGTCTCCTGTGGCAGAGCTGGCAGGAGAAAAGACTGTTGGGAGAGGGCAGGCAGTGGGACAGAGGGACAGATGTGGCATCATGAACCAGCTGTGGGGACTGTTAACCAGTGCTCTGCTCTGGGCGCTCTCTGCTGCCTCTGGGACACGCTCTCATCATATCAACAAAGGCTAAAGAAAGTCTACTGCCACTCAGTCAGAACACAATGTCCATTCATTCACAGCTTCTAGAAAAACACAACTTGATTGAACTTTTTTTTTGAAGCAAGCAGGGAAAAAATGTGACTGCTTGTATTGCCTCCTATAGTAATTTCTAGCGTCCATTAAAAAGGTCTTTAAAGAATTACAAGGGGTCAATTAAGGGATTGATTTAAACAACAAGTTGTTTTTGTTTGTTGGTCTGCCGCACAAAAAGGTGTAGAGATTGAGTTTGTGTCATCACATCTCAAGAGATTTTCAGTTAACCCAAAGTTCAAACCAATGGTAAATGGTCACAATTGTATACAGTGCAAGGCACTCAAGCTTGAATTATACTTCCTGCACGTAAATGAGATGCATGGAGGGCAATGAAGAATATGTTGGCCATATTTATAGTCGATTCCTCCCATTCACACACCAGTATACGAGGGTGAGGGTGAGGGTGAAGTTTCTTACCCAAGGACACAACAGCAGAATTCATCTGCTGGAGCTGGAATCCCACTACCAACCTATTGGTCAGTGGACCTGACCGCACAAACAAGAATGTTTGGTACTGTTTGATCTTTAGCTCTATGAATTATTTTAAATCTCTTGTATCTTAATCTGGAATTATTCTTTTTTCAACAGATTCAGTTGGAAATGTAAGATGATAAAGTACTTCTGCTACAAATATATATATCTCCTGAACCCTTCACTGCACACTTAAAACATCCAGCAAACGTTATTTTTGTGCTGTAAATTGTCTCAACATGACTAGTACAGTACATATACGCCATTATGTACTTGAACCTCGAACATGTCTGAAACACTTCCTATTGATCTATTTAATCAATACAGGCGTGTCTGCAGACGCAGAAGATAACTAAACCAGGGCAGAAATAGATCCATCTCCGGTAGAGCCCTGTTTCCTCATTGCAGCCCTCCTGAGCACGTACACGCACATAAAAATACACACCATTAGTACATGTCATTAGATGGCCATTGCATGCTTGTGTAAATAACACAAAGAATCATAAAGCACTCCATGGTCTACATAAAGTTTAATCATAGATATAGAGTGTACAAATTAGCATTTCACTGCAAAGATCTGGAATAGTCTTCCTGAGGTTGTGAGAGGCCCTTACACCCTGGTGATGTTTAAATCTTAGCTCAAGACTGTTTTTTTTTAATATTTTGTTATACTTTTCACTAAATAAAATACATTTTAATGTGTTTTTATGCTTTTAGTGTTGTATTGTGATGTACAGGGTAGACCATAAGTTTCCATACGTAGGATTGGTCAGCCTGGTCCCGTGGAGTGGGCTCCCAGATCCCCAGATCCCTCCCCTCTTGATTTATACATTTGGGGGAACTTGAAGGCCATGGAGTATCAGCTAAAGACACGGGACAAAAAATCATCTCCAAGAACATCATTAACGCCATTACAAGCATGACTCCAACTGTGCTTAAGAAAGTTCATCAACAGTGGAAAACACATATTAAAGGCGGTATGGACGATTTTTCGGCGATTTGAGAACGCAGGCGGAAGTGCGCATGCGCACTCCCCGTGCGGACTGATACAACACACACGTGCGTTTGTTTATTAGCGCAACGGAGCGCAACGGAGCGCAACGGAGCGCAACGGAGCGCATCGCATCGCTCGTCTCCCGTAGTTTTCTGTCCACTTCTGCGTCAGCTCGAACTGTCTTTCTCCGTCTTCATTTTGCCCCCTTCACTGAGGGAACTATATTATGATAGATCCATGCGGTTAGGCACGCGGAAACGTGGGGACGAGCCTGACGCGGCTGCAGGTGAGCGGTAGGTGTGTTTTATGATTGATACGTGGCAGGACAAATGATTTATCCACGCCATGAGGAAATATGATAAAACATTCGTTGAAAAAAATCGTCCATACCACCTTTAATATGTGTATTAATATTGATTGTGGTAATCATGTAGAGCATATTATATAAATAAAAACTGTTGTCCAACATAACAATTTTTATTTTTCCAATGTATGGCCCACTCTGTATATTTTATTGTGGTTTGTGAGATGTTCAGAACCGCTAAACCAGCCGTCATTTTATGTGTTTGTTATATTGCACTGGTTTGTTTTAACGGCAATTATCTCACTGTGGTTTGGTTTGATTGATTGAGTGCATAAAGCATCTCAGCTGTTTATGTGTAAGATTCACATACATGTAAAAGTTCTTATAAGGTAAGTGAGACTGAAACATGTACAGTATTTAACTCTATTTAGCTATGGTTTATTACAGAAACTGTAACAATTGTGACTAAATTATGTACATGGACTAAAAGAAAATGCTATGAGAATAACCCTTTAATTGCAATCAAGTAACATTATTTCAAAGAAATAATAATAGTGCAGGCCTATGATAGGCGTGACGGGGTGATGCCATTTTCAAAATTAAGGTTACACATTATTAGTCATATTAAGTGTCAGTAGCAGTCAGGAAAGATTTACTTCAATATCAATGATGAAGTCAAGCTAGACATTGTACTTAACTGTTGTGAGCAAAGGTAAATCAACTGTAAGGTGAACATTATTGTACATTTTGTGTTCAAATGTGAAGGTTTAACAAATATCTTGGAGAGTTTGAGAACAATTTAATCTTTATTTTATAAGGTTTGTATTAGTAATTACATTGTAGGAACATACGCTGTGCAGTTTACATTCTGTTCTGCCTTTGTAAACTCTCCCGTAAAACCGATTTTTAGTAAATGCAGTCATCCAAACAAGACATGAGTTGAGTCGGCGTTATAATTTTCTATGATGTGCTGTATGGACATTTTAAGATCCAAGCAAAGAATCACTCGACAGGTAGACAGGTAGAGAGAGAGAGCAGCTTGTACAATGATGATCCTCTTCACCATACGTTTTGCACTCCTTTATCACTGCGACCATTTCTATCTGAAACGCTGATCAATGAATGAATTTATATAGTTTTTAATGAGACTCCACTTTTTTCTCATTGCTGAAAAATCAATGGCTCTGTTGAGGACATAAATTAAGTCGAGTTGAAGTTCTCCCAGTAATATGTTTAATGACCTTGACGTAGTTTTTGTCAGTACACTATTCTATAATTCTAGTTTAATCTGTGCGTCTGGAGAGTTTTAGTTGCAGAATGTAAATGATCATAGTAACTGCTCACAATTCCCATTTCACTGCGCTCTATGGGGACTTTTAAAACAGGCTCAGCATTGAAAGAGTCCACGATAATTGCCTTAATTAAGCTAATAAACAAACACGAGCCTGAGGAGATACAACAATGCTCTCTTATGGGACAGTGTCATTTATTAAGTTCACAACCTTTTGGCCTTGATTAGCTTCTGTGCTTCTTCACACATTACTAGAGCACCCAAGGGTCAAGTGCTGGGCCCTGAGGTGGTGCAGCGCTGTAGGTTTAATGAATGCAACAACTGTTCTCAAAAGTCCAATGTTGCATTTGCTCCCTTTGTGGCGCAGCATCAATCTTCATTATGCATCATTGAGCCCGTGGGAGGCCATTTTGAATAATGTTGTTTGTCTATAGGACATGTGGAAATGGCTGTGTAATTGAAATAGACCTTAAATGCAAGTGTTGCTGAGGCTTGAGTTCACTATAGAGGTGTTTACAGATACATAGAACATTTTAGTTCATTCCCATTTTAGTGTTGGTCCATGCACTATACAATAAAAATTATCCTTGTCCCTGAACTGACTTTGGTATAGCATATCTTTGTCCTGCTCCATAATTTAAAACTACCGTACCCATGTTCTAGTCTTTTTTTTAGACTTGATTTAGTCTTATTTTAAACCATGTCCCCAATCATAACTTATAATTTGGGTTTAGAGCTGGTGGTACTTGGAAAGCCAAATAATACCTTAAGATAAGATAAGATATTCCTTTATTGTCCACACATGGGGAAATTTCATTGTTGCAACACAGGTAGATACAGAGGAAAATGACAGATAACTTATAGGAAGTTTAAAAAAACACTCTTAATAGAAGAACTCTGATAAACAAAACTCTTATAAACAAAAACTCCTATAGACAAAACCTCTCATTTCCTAATAAGGAATGGAGGGGAAAAATAAAGATAAAACAAAATTATAATAATAAAATAAAATAAAAACAGCTAGCGTAAGACAAGATAGTGGTACTTGTTATGAAGCTTTAACTACAACTGCTTCAACTGAAATGTCAGGCTACATATGACATCACAATGCACAGATTTGTTTTCCTTCTGCAACTGGAAAGATGCTCTTGGTTTGTCAGCAACATGGGTAAATTGTGCGTAACAGTTAGCCCTCCTCAGCAGCTCCAGTGCCACATCCGCTCTTCTGTTTGAACTTAGTGATCTTAGTTTTGTTTTTCCTGGACTTTAGTGTCACTACAGCACTTTGCTCGTTGTGGGGTGAGCCGTGCCAATCCTCTGATGGAGACTTCATGGCGAAATAAATGACACCACTCAGCTCATCAGCCCATTCATGCATTCGAATAGTAGCACGGAGGCCTTTGTGGGGCCTGATTGAATTTGAACCAAGCCTGTTGTTGCACTAGGCTCATTTCTGTGCTCTATTGTCCGCCATCCTGTCTCCACGTTCCCTTTGACAGCCTCTGATGCAGACCGTTTCTACAGGTGCCACATCCATAACGCACTAGAGATAGTCCAGATGCCCCAGTTTGAGCAATCCATGAGCGCACCCGGGTTATCTGTCATGCATTTACCCGGCTACACATGACTAACAATGATGACGCATGGACCTTGCGATAAACTGTTGATAAATGAATACACGATTAGATAGATAGTGTAGGTTTAATGGCTGCCAGCGTAGGCCAGGAGCCAGTACAGAAGGCCACTTGTCATGTACAGTAGGATAGTTATGGGGTGGTATTGGCTTTAAATAAGAACACTGTTTATGGAATAGCTCAGGAGAAGCTATCGCTGCTGTTTACGAGAATATGTAGAATGAATAATGTATTATGCAAGGACAGCAAAATGAATGTCCAAAATACTGAGAACAAGTATAGAAGATAATAGTATAGTTTTAGGTCGCAATTAATAGCACAATAAAACATTGGTAATATTTCACAGTCCTTGATCCTTGATGTAATACTGTATTATCAAGAAATGACTAACCATGTTCCTGTTCCTGGTCATTTACAGTCTTTATGCTGGGTTAAGGTTAGAATTGGGGTCAAGATTAATCACATCTCCAAGGACAGACGCGTAATTTTATCATGATTATTATAATTACACTTACACTTGCCAGCTGATTATCGGGCAAGTTCTGTGCTAAAAAGTATAGTGCAACTACAAAACCACTGCATTATCTCTTCTTGTCTATGCGAGTCTATGAATTAACTTGTACATGGTTTACAGCTATGTTCTGGCAATAGCTCAAGGCACACAATGAAACCACATTGTTCAGTGTGGGGCCATTGTGTTCTGAAAAGGACTTTATAATGTGATAAGTTCAAAGAAAATCGGCAGACTGATTCTGGATGTTTCTTTAAGTTCAATGGCCTTCAGACGCATTAGAACAGGTGTGTCTAATAAAGTGGCCATCTGGTGTAATTGTGGCGTTAATGCTGTGTGGCTGGAATAGAATAGCTCTCACCTTTGTACTGCTAATGTTATGAGATGAGATGTGGAAATGGAAAAGCCAGAGAGACCATTTTAAGGATCTTTTTCTCTTCTCTACTTTGCCATTCAGTGCCATGCCGGCTAATGGATTACTTCATCCTCCAAAAAGCAGCTCAATCTGTGTGTGTGTGATTGTGTAGTTCTCTTTCATCTTCGGAGAGAGTACATGGAGTGATTAAACAAAGAACTCTAATGCTAGATGTGCAATCGTCTTGAGAAAATAATGGGAATTTGGACCCTTGTATTTTGTGTCTTCCATCTTGTAGAGTGGAACATTTTGAATCAATATGGGAATGTCAAAATTGATAATGCAACGGGCTCTGATCAACTTGTCAATTACAGTAGATGAAATGAATAGTATAGAATTAGACATTGCATTGCTGAATATAAATGACAGTTATTGTTGAGCCACTTCCATTTACAGATCTTGTGATGCTTTATGGTAAAAATCTATTTAGGTGATGGTGTAAAATGATGCACATCCAGCTACCCAGGATGTTTTATCCATAAAGGTAACAATCAGGGCCAGTTTTTGAGGCCAACATTTTTGATGAATTGTTTGGTTGACTCCCTAAGCGAAGCAGGTAAGGATTAATTTGTTGCATCTGTCAGATTCACACTGGCACAGCTTGATAATGCCAATGCCAGAATAAGGCTTTCCTCACCACTGTCCTCCCGTGAGTCTCTTTTGTTACACAGCCAAAACCCTCTCTCGGCCGGATCTACCCAATTGTACTTTGTCATTGTTGTAGCCTTTTGGCCCGGGACAGCAGCGCCTGCTCTGATTGTGTGTTTGAAGCTCTGCCTACATTTGTGAGTCCCTTTTGGACAGCCCTTGATCTGCTTCCTCCCATCCCTCCCATCCCTCCCACTGGACTCTCTCCAGGTCTGTGGTTCAGGAGGTCGGCACATTGATTTGACATGGGAATACGAGCGTGAGTCTGTGTTTGGGTAAACACTTCATTGGCCACTAATGCTTTGTGGCATACAACTGTCACATACATGTGAGTCATGGGCTACACGCTGCCTGCACTTCTATCATAGGATGCGCTTCAAAACTCACAGATGATGTATAAGAAAGAGCTTCTCTCAAGACAATGCCTTCATTTTGTTCGGATGAAAAACTGTCTTTATCTTGATTTTTAAACCACTTGTCAAACACACGTCTTAAAATCAGAGTGATAATAGATAAAAAATATGCATTTGTATGAATACGTTTCATAGTTTCATAAGCACATGTGCATTTGTGACAGTTCTTTCCAATTATATTTGAATATAATGCCAGAATGTCAAATCAGATACCTTTAATCTCACAGATGGGTCTGTTGTTAGTGTTTGCTATTTCCTGTTTTATACTTCAAGAAGTTAAAGTGAAGTGGTCTGCATTTATGTCTTTTCTCATGCTAATAGTATGCGTCTTACCTTTTCTGTGGACTGTGATGTGCCAAAGAAGATGGGGATGAATGCCAGCCAGATGATGCAGGTGGTGTACATGGTGAAACCAATAGGCTTGGCCTCATTGAAGGTCTCTGGCACCCCTCTGGTTTTAATGGCGTAGACTGTACAAGTGACCATGAGCAGCATGCTGTAGCCCAGCAGGCAGATGAGAGACAGGTCTGAGATGTCACACTTCAGCACTCCGCGGGCCATCGTTGGGTTGGACGTCCGCTGGTCCTCATAATCAATGATGGCCTTAGAGGGATCCATTGCAAACCAGATACACACCCCGATCAGCTGCACTGAGGCCAGTGTGAAGGTAATAACCAGCTGAGAGGCTGGCGAGATGAACCGGGGGGCACTCACCGACATAGTGCCCTGTTCAAAGATGCGGTAAATGCGATTGGTTTTAGTGAGCAGTGCTGCGTAACTAATACTCATGCCCAGGCCCAAGAAGATTCTCCTCAGAGAGCAGATTCCGACGTCCGGAGAGGAAATCATGAGGAAGGTGGTGGCATAACAAAGAAAGATGCCAGTTAGCAGCACATAGCTCAGCTCTCGACCCGATGCTTTCACAATGGGAGTGTCGTTGTAGCGTATGAACGTGGCTACCACAAACAATGTTGCCATGATGCCCACCACAGCGATGAGCACAGGGATGACTGCCCACGGGGAGCTCCACTCCAGCTTCACAATGGGGATTGGGACGCAGCCTGTGTGGTTCTCATTGGGCCTCAAATCAAAGCGGCACATTTTACAAGTGTAGGTGTCCGCCTGGTACTGATAGCCATCACAGCGCTCACAGTGCCAACAACAAGGAATGCCCTTCACAATCTTCTTGCGCTCCCCGGCTTGACAAGCCTGGCTGCAGATAGAGGTGGGGATCTGACGGAGTCCACCTGGCCAATGCATGGTGCGAATCTGTAGAGGCAATCACACATACAGGAATGAGCTGGGATTTAGAGACAAACTGATATGAACCGATTTAAGCTGTCCGTAGCAGAGGAACAATGGCGATGCTTATTGATCCCTGAGGATATACTATACCTCAGAAGCTCAAGGACAGACTATAAGACTGATACTTTTTGTTTGGAGGTGAAATGGACCTATGGACTCTAAGAATCTGTATGCTCTGGTGGTGCCTGAATGCTGTGGGGGGGCAAACTTTGGGTCAAACCAAGCTTTCCAGTTAAGATTAAAGAATATCCCACCCAAAGGTCAAAACATGTGAAGGGCAAGTGAAAAGTGGTGAGTGATTGTGGGAAGACGGATGTAACATGAGCCGTTTTCACACTGGCTTCAAAAGTGCCCCAGATTTGATTACATACAATCTGGTTATTAGACACGCAATGTTTATCGCTCATACATTTCCGGATTAAACGTGGAAAGAATCCAAGTAAACATATCTTTTCTAGCATGCAATACAGAACATTATGATTGAATATAGTTGAACAGTACGCTGACATCTTTTATCTGCAGATTTAGAAAATATTGAAAATAACCATAAAACTGTCAAATAAAATGACAATGGGCTTTTTCATGTATGAGTCACAAGACCAGACAAAACAATATACATTTTGTTATATTTCTTTGCTTAGAAGTCATTTTACAGATATTATTTTTATATATGAAACAACTCTCTTTAATGTGCAGTTATCAATTTTCACTCAATTGTGAAGCCGGTTTATTTCTCTCTAAATGTGCATTTAATTAACAACTTAAGGAGCCCAAATAAAATTCTGGCAGCTTTAGACTGAGCTGGCATGTTCTTCATAGGGCGCCCACCACAAACCACAATCTCTCTTACCAACACAACACACTCTCTCAACCCTCCTCATGGCTTCATTGGACTTTTGCTGCTCAATTTGTGTTTCTTTATGTGTTCAACTTTGAAAATGCCTAAAATATATCTTGGACATCAATGGTGTTGTCCTTAAGCAGTAATGGCTTTCTCTATACATATTAAGCCTATTTTTTTTATTTATTCTAATATTTTTTAATCTGATTTAATCTGATTAATCTATGATTTATTTCATTGATCATCAAGACAAGTTCCTATGTTTTTGAATTTTGTTCATTGACAATGGCAGTAAACCTTATTCTGATTCTGATTATTTCCTAAAAGTCTGACACTGATTACATTTTACGTCATGTTTTTACACTATATTATATTTAAACTCAACGTTTACACCTTTGAAGATGCCTTGACCTGCAGTCACCAGCTAAAACTATGATATGACGCTGCAGTGCTTGAGAAAACAGGTGTTAGTAAGAATTATTACCAGTGAATCAGTGAATTAAATTAGTTAGTAGGTAAACACATTTTGTGTTCCTATATAGTCCAGTTTTCTAGTACCAAAATGGTACCAAAAGGACACTGACTACAATTTACACATTTGAAACATGAAAGAGGAGAATGATAAAGCTGGAACTGCTTTGCACGCACATTGTCTCATGATAGAGAAACAACTGCCAGGTATAATACAATGTTGTTACTTTCATATGGTTCTCATCCAGTGATATGGCTGAATAGTTGGTTGGCATTTGATTGGATGAGAACCATAAAGTAACAATCAGAATAGATT
>NW_027315972.1:0-15000 GCF_026437365.1 Eucyclogobius newberryi
AACCAGGACTAAACCAGGTCTAAACCAGGTCTAAACCAGGACTAAACCAGGTCCAAACCAGGACTAAACCAGGTCTAAACCAGGACTAAACCAGGTCTAAACCAGGACTAAACCAGGTCTAAACCAGGTCTAAACCAGGTCTAAACCAGGTCCTAAACCAGGTCTAAACCAGGACTAAACCAGGTCCAAACCAGGACTAAACCAGGTCTAAACCAGGACTAAACCAGGTCTAAACCAGGTCTAAACCAGGTCTAAACCAGGACTAAACCAGGACTAAACCAGGTCTAAACCAGGACTAAACCAGGTCTAAACCAGGTCTAAACCAGGTCTAAACCAGGACTAAACCAGGTCTAAACCAGGTCTAAACCAGGTCTAAACCAGGTCTAAACCAGGACTAAACCAGGTCTAAACCAGGACTAAACCAGGTCTAAACCAGGTCTAAACCAGGTCTAAACCAGGTCTAAACCAGGACTAAACCAGGACTAAACCAGGACTAAACCAGGTCTAAACCAGGTCTAAACCAGGTCTAAACCAGGACTAAACCAGGACTAAACCAGGTCTAAACCAGGACTAAACCAGGTCTAAACCAGGTCAAACCAGGACTAAACCAGGACTAAACCAGGTCCAAACCAGGACTAAACCAGGACTAAACCAGGACTAAACCAGGACTAAACCAGGTCTAAACCAGGTCTAAACCAGGTCTAAACCAGGACTAAACCAGGTCTAAACCAGGTCTAAACCAGGACTAAACCAGGTCTAAACCAGGTCCAAACCAGGACTAAACCAGGACTAAACCAGGTCCAAACCAGGACTAAACCAGGTCTAAACCAGGTCTAAACCAGGACCAAACCAGGTCCAAACCAGGACTAAACCAGGACTAAACCAGGTCCAAACCAGGACTAAACCAGGACTAAACCAGGTCCAAACCAGGACTAAACCAGGACTAAACCAGGTCCAAACCAGGACTAAACCAGGTCTAAACCAGGTCTAAACCAGGTCTAAACCAGGACTAAACCAGGTCCAAACCAGGACTAAACCAGGACTAAACCAGGTCCAAACCAGGACTAAACCAGGTCTAAACCAGGTCTAAACCAGGACTAAACCAGGTCCAAACCAGGACTAAACCAGGTCTAAACCAGGTCTAAACCAGGACTAAACCAGGTCCAAACCAGGACTAAACCAGGTCTAAACCAGGACTAAACCAGGTCTAAACCAGGACTAAACCAGGTCTAAACCAGGTCTAAACCAGGTCTAAACCAGGTCTAAACCAGGTCTAAACCAGGACTAAACCAGGTCCAAACCAGGACTAAACCAGGTCTAAACCAGGACTAAACCAGGTCTAAACCAGGACTAAACCAGGTCCAAACCAGGACTAAACCAGGTCTAAACCAGGTCTAAACCAGGTCTAAACCAGGTCTAAACCAGGACTAAACCAGGTCTAAACCAGGACTAAACCAGGACTAAACCAGGACTAAACCAGGACTAAACCAGGTCCAAACCAGGACTAAACCAGGTCTAAACCAGGTCTAAACCAGGACTAAACCAGGTCCAAACCAGGTCTAAACCAGGTCTAAACCAGGTCTAAACCAGGTCTAAACCAGGTCTAAACCAGGACTAAAACAGGTCCAAACCAGGACTAAACCAGGTCTAAACCAGGACTAAACCAGGTCTAAACCAGGTCTAAACCAGGTCTAAACCAGGACTAAACCAGGACTAAACCAGGTCCAAACCAGGACTAAACCAGGACTAAACCAGGTCCAAACCAGGACTAAACCAGGACTAAACCAGGTCCAAACCAGGACTAAACCAGGACTAAACCAGGTCCAAACCAGGACTAAACCAGGACTAAACCAGGTCCAAACCAGGACTAAACCAGGTCTAAACCAGGTCTAAACCAGGTCTAAACCAGGACTAAACCAGGTCCAAACCAGGACTAAACCAGGACTAAACCAGGTCCAAACCAGGACTAAACCAGGTCTAAACCAGGTCTAAACCAGGACTAAACCAGGTCCAAACCAGGACTAAACCAGGTCCAAACCAGGTCTAAACCAGGTCTAAACCAGGTCTAAACCAGGTCTAAACCAGGTCTAAACCAGGACTAAAACAGGTCCAAACCAGGACTAAACCAGGTCTAAACCAGGACTAAACCAGGTCTAAACCAGGTCTAAACCAGGACTAAACCAGGACTAAACCAGGTCTAAACCAGGACTAAACCAGGTCTAAACCAGGTCTAAACCAGGTCTAAACCAGGACTAAACCAGGTCTAAACCAGGTCTAAACCAGGTCTAAACCAGGACTAAACCAGGTCTAAACCAGGACTAAACCAGGTCTAAACCAGGTCTAAACCAGGTCTAAACCAGGTCTAAACCAGGTCTAAACCAGGTCTAAACCAGGACTAAACCAGGACTAAACCAGGTCTAAACCAGGTCTAAACCAGGTCTAAACCAGGACTAAACCAGGACTAAACCAGGTCTAAACCAGGTCTAAACCAGGTCTAAACCAGGTCCAAACCAGGACTAAACCAGGACTAAACCAGGTCCAAACCAGGACTAAACCAGGACTAAACCAGGTCCAAACCAGGACTAAACCAGGACTAAACCAGGTCCAAACCAGGACTAAACCAGGACTAAACCAGGTCCAAACCAGGACTAAACCAGGACTAAACCAGGTCCAAACCAGGACTAAACCAGGTCTAAACCAGGTCTAAACCAGGTCTAAACCAGGACTAAACCAGGTCCAAACCAGGACTAAACCAGGACTAAACCAGGTCCAAACCAGGACTACACCAGGTCTAAACCAGGTCTAAACCAGGACTAAACCAGGTCCAAACCAGGACTAAACCAGGTCTAAACCAGGTCTAAACCAGGACTAAACCAGGTCCAAACCAGGACTAAACCAGGTCTAAACCAGGACTAAACCAGGTCTACACCAGGACTAAACCAGGTCTAAACCAGGTCTAAACCAGGTCTAAACCAGGTCTAAACCAGGACTAAACCAGGTCCAAACCAGGACTAAACCAGGTCTAAACCAGGACTAAACCAGGTCTAAACCAGGTCTAAACCAGGTCTAAACCAGGTCTAAACCAGGACTAAACCAGGTCTAAACCAGGTCTAAACCAGGTCTAAACCAGGTCTAAACCAGGACTAAACCAGGTCTAAACCAGGTCCAAACCAGGTCTAAACCAGGTCTAAACCAGGACTAAACCAGGTCTAAACCAGGTCTAAACCAGGTCTAAACCAGGACTAAACCAGGTCTAAACCAGGTCTAAACCAGGACTAAACCAGGACTAAACCAGGACTAAACCAGGTCTAAACCAGGTCTAAACCAGGACTAAACCAGGACTAAACCAGGTCTAAACCAGGACTAAACCAGGTCTAAACCAGGTCCAAACCAGGACTAAACCAGGACTAAACCAGGTCCAAACCAGGACTAAACCAGGTCTAAACCAGGTCCAAACCAGGACTAAACCAGGACTAAACCAGGTCCAAACCAGGACTAAACCAGGTCTAAACCAGGTCTAAACCAGGTCTAAACCAGGACTAAACCAGGTCCAAACCAGGACTAAACCAGGACTAAACCAGGTCCAAACCAGGACTAAACCAGGACTAAACCAGGTCCAAACCAGGACTAAACCAGGACTAAACCAGGTCCAAACCAGGACTAAACCAGGTCTAAACCAGGTCTAAACCAGGTCTAAACCAGGACTAAACCAGGTCCAAACCAGGACTAAACCAGGACTAAACCAGGTCCAAACCAGGACTAAACCAGGTCTAAACCAGGTCTAAACCAGGACTAAACCAGGTCCAAACCAGGACTAAACCAGGTCTAAACCAGGTCTAAACCAGGACTAAACCAGGTCCAAACCAGGACTAAACCAGGTCTAAACCAGGACTAAACCAGGTCTACACCAGGACTAAACCAGGTCTAAACCAGGTCTAAACCAGGTCTAAACCAGGTCTAAACCAGGTCTAAACCAGGACTAAACCAGGTCCAAACCAGGACTAAACCAGGTCTAAACCAGGACTAAACCAGGTCTAAACCAGGTCTAAACCAGGTCTAAACCAGGACTAAACCAGGACTAAACCAGGTCTAAACCAGGACTAAACCAGGTCTAAACCAGGTCTAAACCAGGTCTAAACCAGGTCTAAACCAGGTCTAAACCAGGACTAAACCAGGTCTAAACCAGGACTAAACCAGGTCTAAACCAGGACTAAACCAGGTCTAAACCAGGTCTAAACCAGGACTAAACCAGGTCTGAACCAGGTCTAAACCAGGACTAAACCAGGTCTGAATTACAAGACCAACTTCCATCACTATTAAAGGAGTAGACGTTGACACGCCTCTTGCTTTGTGCATTTGTTTTTTCCAGCGCTCCCTCTTTATGCAGTGTGTGTGTGTGTGTGTGCGCGTGTGTGTGTGTGTGTGTGTGTGTGTGTGCGCGTGTGTTCAGGTGGATATTCGGCCTCATTACACTCGGCTTGAGACAAACATCATAAAGTCTCATTCCTCCAGGTCCAGGAAGCTCTCGGCTCCAGGACTTTCCACTCAAACTAAACGCAGCGGCCATTTTGTGTCTTCCTTTAAACAAAATATAAACATGTTGTAAACATGATGTAAACATAATGTAAACATGATGTAAACATGATGTAAACGATGTAAACATGATGTAAACATGATGTAAACATGATGTAAACGATGTAAACATGATGTAAACATGATGTAAACGATGTAAACATGATGTAAACATGATATAAAAATGATGTAAACATGATGTAAACATATGTAAACATGATGTAAACATGATGTAAACATGATGTAAACATGATGTAAACGATGTAAACATGATATAAACATGATGTAAACATGATGTAAACATATGTAAACATGATGTAAACATGATGTAAACATGATGTAAACATGATATAAACATGATGTAAACATATGTAAACATGATTTAAACACGATGTAAACATATGTAAACATAATGTAAACATGATGTAAACATGATTTAAACATGATATAAACATGATGTAAACATGATGTAAACATGATGTAAACATGATGTAAACATATGTAAACATGATGTAAACATATGTAAACATGATGTAAACATGATGTAAACATGATGTAAACATGATATAAACATGATGTAAACATATGTAAACATGATGTAAACATGATGTAAACATATGTAAACATGATGTAAACATGATGTAAACATGATGTAAACATGATATAAACATGATGTAAACATATGTAAACATGATGTAAACATGATGTAAACATATGTAAACATGATGTAAACATGATATAAACATGATTTAAACATGATATAAACACGATGTAAACATATGTAAACATGATGTAAACATGATATAAACATGATGTAAACATGATGTAAACATGATGTAAACATGATATAAACACGATGTAAACATGATGTAAACATGATGTAAACATGATGTAAACATGATATAAACATATGTAAACATATGTAAACATATGTAAACATGATATAAACATGATGTAAACATATGTAAACATGATGTAAACATGATGTAAACATGATTTAAACATGATATAAACATGATGTAAACATATGTAAACATGATTTAAACATGATGTAAACATGATTTAAACATGATGTAAACATATGTAAACATGATGTAAACATGATGTAAACACGATGTAAACATGATGTAAACATGATTTAAACATGATATAAACACGATTTAAACATATGTAAACATGATGTAAACATGATGTAAACATGATTTAAACATGATATAAACATGATATAAACATGATGTAAACATATGTAAACATGATGTAAACATGATTTAAACATGATGTAAACATGATATAAACATGATATAAACATGATGTAAACATATGTAAACATGATGTAAACATGATGTAAACATGATGTAAACATGATTTAAACATGATATAAACACGATGTAAACATATGTAAACATGATGTAAACATGATGTAAACATGATATAAACATGATGTAAACATATGTAAACATATGTAAACATGATGTAAAGATGATGTAAACATGATTTAAACATGATATAAACATGATTTAAACATGATATAAACACGATGTAAACATATGTAAACATGATGTAAACATGATGTAAACATGATATAAACACGATGTAAACATATGTAAACATGATGTAAACATGATGTAAACATGATGTAAACATGATTTAAACATGATATAAACACAATGTAAACATATGTAAACATGATGTAAACATGATATAAACACGATGTAAACATATGTAAACATGATGTAAACATAATGTAAACATGATATAAACATGATGTAAACATATGTAAACATGATGTAAACATATGTAAACATGATGTAAACATGATATAAACATGATGTAAACATATGTAAACATGATGTAAACATGATGTAAACATATGTAAACATGATGCAAACATGATGCAAACATATGTAAACATTATGTAAACATGATATAAACATGATTTAAACATGATATAAACACGATGTAAACATATGTAAACATGATGTAAACATGATGTAAACATGATATAAACACGATGTAAACATATGTAAACATGATGTAAACATGATGTAAACATATGTAAACATGATGTAAACATGATGTAAACATGATTTAAACATGATATAAACATGATGTAAACATATGTAAACATGATGTAAACATGATGTAAACATGATTTAAACATGATGTAAACATATGTAAACATGATGTAAACATGATGTAAACATGATGTAAACATGATTTAAACATGATATAAACACGATGTAAACATACGTAAACATGATGTAAACATGATGTAAACATGATATAAACACGATGTAAACATATGTAAACATGATGTAAACATGATGTAAACATGATGTAAACATATGTAAACATGATGTAAACATGATATAAACACGATGTAAACATATGTAAACATGATGTAAACATATGTAAACATGATGTAAACATGATTTAAACATGATATAAACATGATATAAACATGATGTAAACATATGTAAACATGATGTAAACATGATTTAAACATGATGTAAACATGATGTAAACATGATTTAAACATGATATAAACACGATGTAAACATATGTAAACATGATGTAAACATGATGTAAACATGATATAAACATGATGTAAACATATGTAAACATGATGTAAACATGATGTAAACATGATTTAAACATGATATAAACACGATGTAAACATATGTAAACATGATGTAAACATGATGTAAACATGATGTAAACATGATGTAAACATGATTTAAACATGATGTAAACACGATGTAAACATATGTAAACATGATGTAAACATGATGTAAACATGATGTAAACATGATATAAACACGATGTAAACATATGTAAACATGATGTAAACATGATGTAAACATGATGTAAACATGATGTAAACATATGTAAACATGATGTAAACATGATGTAAACACGATGTAAACATATGTAAACATGATGTAAACATGATGTAAACATGATATAAACACGATGTAAACATATGTAAACATGATGTAAACATGATGTAAACATGATGTAAACATATGTAAACATGATGTAAACATGATGTAAACACTGGTGCTGAAGCTTCATTTGTCGTTTATGAAATGTCCAGATACAAAAAGATGATTTCAGGCTCAGACATATTAAACGATGGATGAGTCTGTGGCTTTTACAGAAACGACTTCAGAGCAGAAGAAACAGCAGAAGTTTATTTATGTGACGCGGATGATTTTTTCACACAACATTTTAGTTTGTTTGGAACTTTTGTATTTACTGTGTAAATACTTTACTGAGGCTGCACCATAAACCACAGTGTGTGTGTGTGTTCTAGCGTGTGTGTTCTAGCGTGTGTTCTAGCGTGTGTGTTCTAGCGTGTGTGTTCTAGCGTGTGTGTTCTAGCTTGTGTCTTCTAGCGTGTGTGTTCTAGCGTGTTCTAGCGTGTGTGTTCTAGCGTGTGTTCTAGTGTGTGTGTTCTAGCATGTGTTCTAGTGTGTGTGTTCTAGCGTGTGGGTTCTAGCATGTGTTCTAGCGTGTGTTCTAGCGTGTGTGTTCTAGCATGTCCTAGCGTGTTCTAGCAGGACTCACAGTGCGGACTCTCTTTGGCGCCGGCCTTCAGCAGCAGTTTGGCGATGGGAACGTTGTTGGTCATGATGGCGACGTCGAGCGGCGACAGACCTTGGCTGTTCGGCGAGTTCAGGTCCAGCTCTTCAGGACTGAACTGGAACAAGAGGATCTGAACCGTGTCCAGGTCCTGCTGCTCCACGGCCTCGAAGAGAACCTCGCTGTACTGCATCGTCTGAGGAGGAACCAGACGGAAGCGTGAACCAGACGGAAGCGTGAACCACGTTCCTCTCTGCGTTCGTGTTTAAATCTACAGTTATATTTGTGGTTTATCGTTCCTCTCGCCGCGTTCGTGTGTAAACCAGTGACAGGTTCACAGAGCAGCGATGAACAGTTGGTCATTACATCGTGCCACACTCTCTCACCTCCCCCCTCGCTCACCCCTCGTTCGCCCCTCGCTCGCCCCTCGCTCGCCCCTCGCTCTCTCACCTCCCCCCTCGCTCACCCCTCGCTCGCCCTTCCCCCTCGCCCCGCCCACACAGGCTGAACATTATTACCACGATCAAATAAATGCAATTAGCAAAAGGCAGAGGCGTCATTCTTGTAACACAATGTGGAGCGGCAACAATTCAACCCAATTAACACAACGTGAATGAAGTGTAATTGTATTTATCTGATGTTCAAAACACATAAAGAGCTTTTATAACAAAGACAGCAACATTATTAATTCTTTTAAAAAAGAATAAACAATTTCTGACTTTCATCAATAAAACCCTTTGTTCATAAATGTTCTCTCTACAGAAGCGTCAGTCACAGATTTACTCCTTTAATTGGTTAAACATGTGTTAAAAAAGTCTCAATGTTCAGTAGAAATAATTGTTTGACACTAAGTAATCATCAGCTCTGCTCTTTGTCTTCTCTGTTTTCAGTTTTTATCAGTTTTGTTCTTATTTAGTCTCTGGTTTTAGACCTGTTTTAGACCTGGCTCAGACCTGTTTTAGACCCATTATAGACCTGTTTTAGGCCAGTTTTAGACCTGTTTTAGGCCAGTTTTAGACCTGTTTTAGGCCCGTTTTAGACCTGTTTTAGACCTGTTTCAGACCTGTTTTAGGCCTGTTTTAGACCTGTTTTAGATCTGTTTTAGACCTGTTTTAGGCCTGTTTTAGACCTGTTTTAGACCTGTTTTAGGCCAGTTTTTGACCTGTTTAAGGCCCGTTTTAGACCTGTTTTAGACCAGTTTTAGACCTGTTTTAGACCTGTTTTAGGCCTGTTTTAGACCTGTTTTAGACCTGTTTTAGGCCAGTTTTTGACCTGTTTAAGGCCCGTTTTAGACCTGTTTTAGACCAGTTTTAGACCTGTTTTAGACCAGTTTTAGACCTGTTTTAGGCCCGTTTTAGACCTGGCTCAGACCCTGCTTTAACAGTCGGTTAAACATATTTCTGTGCTGTTACTTGTGATGTTCTGAGGGACATTTGTGTAAAATGGTGATCACACTTGGCCTTTGAGTCACAGATGGAAGAAAAGGACAAGAAAATGACTTCAACATAATTAAATACCAGACGCTTAGCAATTATCAAACGTGTGATTATCGACAAAATGAAGATGAAGAGAAGAGCGAGGACAGAGGGGCAGAAGGAGCAATCAGGCCACGATTTACACATCCACTTTAGCCTTTATAGTCAAAGAGAACTAAACACAAACAAACAATGTTTTAGCATAGGGATATTGTATTGGGAAATATTGAGGTATTCATTATTTATTAGACCTGGTTTAGACCTGGTTTAGACCTGGTTTGGTCCTGGTTTAGTCCTGGTTTAGTCCTGGTTTAGCCCTGGTTTAGTCCTGGTTTGGTCCTGGTTTAGCCCTGGTTTGGTCCTGGTTTAGCCCTGGTTTAGAGCTAGTTTAGTCCAGGTTTAGTCCTGGTTTAGAGCTGGTTTAGTCCTGGTTTAGTCCTGGTTTAGACCTGGTTTGGTCCTGGTTTAGCCCTGGTTTAGTCCTGGTTTGGTCCTGGTTTAGCCCTGGTTTAGTCCTGGTTTAGTCCTGGTTTAGTCCTGGTTTAGACCTGGTTTAGACCTGGTTTAGACCAGGTGTAGACCAGGTTTAGTCCTGGTTTAGACCTGGTTTAGTCCTGGTTTAGAGTTAGTTTAGACCTGGTTTAGACCTGGTTTAGTCCTGGTTTAGACCTGGTTTAGTCCTGGTTTAGACCTGGTTTAGTCCTGGTTTAGAGTTAGTTTAGTCCTGGTTTAGAGCTGGTTTAGAGCTGGTTTAGTCCTGGTTTAGAGCTGGTTTAGAGCTGGTTTAGAGCTGGTTTAGTCCTGGTTTAGAGCTGGTTTAGAGCTGGTTTAGAGCTGGTTTAGAGCTGGTTTAGAGCTGGTTTAGTCCTGGTTTAGAGCTGGTTTAGAGTTCCCGTCCTCCGTTGTATCAGGATAAAAACATTTGCAGACGTGTATAAAATATGCCTGCTAACAGGTGCTAACAGATGCTAACAGGTGCTAACAGATGCTAACAGGTGCTAACAGATGCTAACAGGATTACGACATGCTAACCGGATTGGTGTAACTGGATCTGTATCGATCCAACATGTCCGCCGCACGAGGAGGCGGTTCACACTGGGATCATGAGGAAAAGGATCAATTCAACGTTCAATATTCAAACATGTGACACTCTTAGGACATGAGTGTTCTAAAAAGGTCTTTTTGGTCGTGTTTCAGGGTCTGTTTAGTCCAGACAAACATTAATATTACAGATTTATGAGTATGACGCATTAGTATTTTTTTTATAGTTCACTAATAAATTCACCGATGTATTTGTCAAAATCTATGTAAGAGAAGCTTTGGAATTTTACGTGTGGTCCGTTCGTCGTCCGTTCGTCGTCCGTTCGTCGTCAGTTCGTCGTCCGTTCGTCGTCTGTCCGTCGTCCGTTCGTCGTCCGTTCGTCGTCCGTTCGTCGTCCGTTCGTCGTCCGTTCGTCGTCCGTTCGTCGTCAGTTTGTCGTCAGTTCGTCGTCCGTTCGTCGTCCGTTCGTCGTCCGTTCGTCGTCCGTTCGTCGTCCGTCCGTCGTCCGTTCGTCGTCCGTTCGTCGTCCGTTCGTCGTCCGTTCGTCGTCCGTTCGTCGTCCGTTCGTCGTCAGTTTGTCGTCAGTTCGTCGTCCGTTCGTCGTCCGTTCGTTGTCTGTTCTTCGTCCGTTTTTCGTCTGTTCGTCGTCCGTTCGTCGTCAGTTCGTCGTCAGTTCGTCGTCCGTTCGTCGTCTGTCCGTCGTCCGTTCGTCGTCCGTTCGTCGTCCGTCCGTCGTCCGTTCGTCGTCCGTTCGTCGTCCGTTCGTCGTCCGTTCGTCGTCCGTTCGTCGTCCGTTCGTCGTCAGTTTGTCGTCAGTTCGTCGTCCGTTCGTCGTCCGTTCGTCGTCAGTTCTTCGTCCGTTTTTCGTCTGTTCGTCGTCCGTTCGTCGTCCGTTCGTCGTCTGTCCGTCGTCCGTCCGTCGTCTGTCCGTCGTCCGTTCGTCGTCAGTTCGTCGTCAGTTCGTCGTCCGTTCGTCGTCCGTTCGTCGTCCGTTCGTCGTCCGTCCGTCGTCTGTTCGTCGTCCGTTCGTCGTCCGTTCGTCGTCCGTTCGTCGTCCGTTCGTTGTCTGTTCTTCGTCCGTTTTTCGTCTGTTCGTCGTCCGTTCGTCGTCAGTTCGTCGTCCGTTCGTCGTCTGTCCGTCGTCCGTTCGTCGTCCGTTCGTCGTCCGTCCGTCGTCCGTCCGTCGTCCGTTCGTCGTCCGTTCGTCGTCCGTTCGTCGTCCGTTCGTCGTCCGTTCGTCGTCCGTTCGTCGTCCGTTCGTCGTCCGTTCGTCGTCCGTTCGTCGTCCGTTGGTCGTCCCTTCGTCGTCAGTTCGTCGTCAGTTCGTCGTCAGTTCGTCGTCCGTTCGTCGTCCGTTCGTCGTCAGTTCTTCGTCCGTTTTTCGTCTGTTCGTCGTCCGTTCGTCGTCCGTTCGTCGTCTGTCCGTCGTCCGTCCGTCGTCTGTCCGTCGTCCGTTCGTCGTCAGTTCGTCGTCCGTTCGTCGTCCGTTCGTCGTCCGTTCGTCGTCCGTCGTCTGTTCGTCGTCCGTTCGTCGTCCGTTCGTCGTCCGTTCGTTGTCTGTTCTTCGTCCGTTTTTCGTCTGTTCGTCGTCCGTTCGTCGTCAGTTCGTCGTCCGTTCGTCGTCTGTCCGTCGTCCGTTCGTCGTCCGTTCGTCGTCCGTCCGTCGTCCGTCCGTCGTCCGTTCGTCGTCCGTTCGTCGTCTGTTCTTCGTCCGTTCGTCGTCCGTTCGTCGTCCGTTCGTCGTCAGTTCGTCGTCCGTTCGTCGTCTGTCCGTCGTCCGTTCGTCGTCCGTTCGTCGTCCGTCCGTCGTCCGTCCGTCGTCCGACCGTCGTCCGTTCGTCGTCCGTTCGTCGTCCGTTCGTCGTCCGTTCGTCGTCCGTTCGTCGTCAGTTCGTCGTCCGTTCGTCGTCCGTTCGTCGTCCGTTCGTCGTCCGTTCGTCGTCCGTTCGTCGTCCGTTCGTCGTCAGTTCGTCGTCAGTTCGTCGTCCGTTCGTCGTCCGTTCGTCGTCAGTTCTTCGTCCGTTTTTCGTCTGTTCGTCGTCCGTTCGTCGTCCGTTCGTCGTCCGTCCGTCGTCCGTCCGTCGTCCGTCCGTCGTCCGTTCGTCGTCAGTTCGTCGTCAGTTCGTCGTCCGTTCGTCGTCCGTTCGTCGTCCGTCGTCTGTTCGTCGTCCGTTCGTCGTCCGTTCTTCGTCCGTTTTTCGTCCGTTCGTCGTCCGTTCGTCGTCAGTTCGTCGTCCGTTCGTCGTCTGTCCGTCGTCCGTTCGTCGTCCGTTCGTCGTCCGTCCGTCGTCCGTCCGTCGTCCGTCCGTCGTCCGTTCGTCGTCCGTTCGTCGTCCGTTCGTCGTCCGTTCGTCGTCCGTTCGTCGTCCGTTCGTCGTCCGTTCGTCGTCCGTTCGTCGTCCGTTCGTCGTCAGTTCGTCGTCAGTTCGTCGTCAGTTCGTCGTCCGTTCGTCGTCCGTTCGTCGTCAGTTCTTCGTCCGTTTTTCGTCCGTTCGTCGTCCGTTCGTCGTCCGTTCGTCGTCCGTCCGTCGTCCGTTCGTCGTCCGTTCGTCGTCCGTTCGTCGTCCGTTCGTCGTCCGTTCGTCGTCCGTTCGTCGTCCGTTCGTCGTCCGTTCGTCGTCCGTTCGTCGTCCGTTCGTCGTCCGTTCGTCGTCCGTTCGTCGTCCGTTCGTCGTCCGTTCGTCGTCAGTTCGTCGTCAGTTCGTCGTCCGTTCGTCGTCAGTTCGTCGTCCGTTCGTCGTCAGTTCGTCGTCCGTTCGTCGTCCGTTCGTCGTCAGTTCGTCGTCCGTCCGTCGTCCGTCCGTCGTCCGTTCGTCGTCCGTTCGTCGTCCGTTCGTCGTCCGTTCGTCGTCCGTTCGTCGTCCGTTCGTCGTCCGTTCGTCGTCCGTTCGTCGTCCGTTCGTCGTCAGTTCGTCGTCAGTTCGTCGTCAGTTCGTCGTCCGTTCGTCGTCCGTTCGTCGTCAGTTCGTCGTCTGTCCGTCGTCCGTTCGTCGTCCGTCCGTCGTCCGTCCGTCGTCCGTCCGTCGTCCGTCCGTCGTCCGTTCGTCGTCAGTTCATCGTCCGTTCGTCGTCAGTTCGTCGTCCGTTCGTCGTCCGTCCGTCGTCCGTCCGTCGTCCGTCCGTCGTCCGTTCGTCGTCCGTCCGTCGTCCGTCCGTCGTCAGTTCGTTGTCTGTTCGTCGTCCGTTCGTCGTCAGTTCGTCGTCCGTTCGTCCTCAGTTCGTCGTCAGTTCGTCGTCCGTTCGTCGTCCGTTCGTCGTCAGTTCGTCGTCAGTTCGTCGTCCGTTCGTCGTCCGTCCGTCGTCCGTCCGTCGTCCGTCCGTCCGTCGTCTGTCCGTCGTCCGTTCGTCGTCAGTTCGTCGTCCGTTCGTCGTCTGTCCGTCGTCTGTTCGTCGTCCGTTCGTCGTCCGTTCGTCGTCTGTCCGTCGTCTGTTCATCGTCCCTTCGTCGTCCGTTCGTCGTCCGTTCGTCGTCTGTCCGTCGTCCGTTCGTCGTCCGTTCGTCGTCTGTCCGTCGTCTGTTCATCGTCCCTTCGCCGTCCGTTCGTCGTCCGTTCGTCGTCTGTCCGTCGTCTGTTCTTCGTCCCTTCGTCGTCCCTTCGTCGTCCGTTCGTCGTCTGTCCGTCGTCTGTTCGTCGTCCATCCGTCGTCTGTCCGTCGTCTGTTCGTCGTCCGTTCGTCGTCCGTTCGTCGTCTGTCCGTCGTCTGTTCGTCGTCCGTTCGTCGTCTGTCCGTCGTCCGTTCGTCGTCCGTTCGTTCTCACCGAGGCTTTGCGGAGTCGGTCGGACTTGCCAAAGAAGTAGGAGTCTTCGAAGGAGGAAGTGCTGCCTCTCAGTTTGTCCGACAGGTTCCTGTAAAGACGTTTTGCCGCGTTTGGAGACGTGGGCCCAGGACAGCGCCCTCTGGGGGTCAACTGGAGGCTCTGCATCTGCTGCATGACCACTGTGCGCCTGAGGAAGAGTAAAGGCGAGAGTTTAACTGGAGTTAGGACAGAGATGACTGATCCAGGAGGGAATCTGACCCCGACTGCAGTGCCTCTGACCCCTGACCCCGACTGCAGCGCCTCTGACCCCGACTGCAGTGCCTCTGACCCCTGACCCCGACTGCAGCGCCTCTGACCCCGACTGCAGTGCCTCTGACCCCGACTGCCAAACCAGGACCAAAGAGAGAACTAATCCAGGACCAAAGACAGAACTAAACCAGGACTAAAGAGAGAACTAATCCAGGACCAAAGACAGAACTAAACCAGGACTAAAGAGAGAACTAATCCAGGACCAAAGACAGAACTAATCCAGGACCAGTGTTGTACCTGAGCGTTCATAATTTTGG